>NC_057814.1:494630964-494829333 GCF_018294505.1 Triticum aestivum | reverse complement strand
CGGCGGGCTTCGGCGGCGGGGCGGCGTACGGGCGCCATGTGGCAGTGGGCGATAGGCTCGGGCGGCGGCGGTGATGTGTCCGGTGGCGGCGGAGGGCGATTTGCTAGGCTTTCATCCGGGATTTTGGACGGGAAGGGTATATTTATAGGTAGAGGGAGCTAGGAGACTCCAAATGGAGTGCGGTTTTCGCCCACACGATCGTGATCGAACGGCCAAGACCATAGAGGTGACTTAGAGGGATTATTGGGCTGTTTGGAGGGGGTTTTGCTGCAACACACAAAAGGCCTTTGCGGTTACCCGGTTAACCGTTGGAGCATCAAACGACCTCCAAATGGAACGAAACTTGACAGGTGGTCTACTGGTGGTGTACCAAGGCCACTTAGCAAACCTCGGTCCATTCCGAGAACGTTTAACACCCACTCACAAAAAGAAACAAGAGGGGTGCGCCGGTGCGTGTGGGAGTGTCGGATTGCAAAACGGACAACGGGGAAAATGCTCGGATGCATGAGACGAACACGTATGCAAATGAGATGCACATGATGACATGATATGAGATGCATGACATGAACAAAATGCAAAACGAAAAACAAAACCCGACCACGAAGGGAATATCATAACACATAGCCGAAAATGGCAAGAGTTGGAGTTAAAAATATGGAAAGTTACATCCGGGGTGTTACACCTCCCTTGCACTGCACAAATCAATCGAACAACACATCAATCAAGAAACCTGCACCTTGCTCGATCAGCCGAACGGACGAGGTGTATTCGAACCTCATACACTGGAGGCTTCAAGGGGCGGAGGCACAAGGGGCAGTGGAGCAAGGTGAGGTCCATCGAGACCATAGAGAGCTCCATCGTAGGGTCCTGTTCCATCTGCATGATCTCGCCCTCCTCGTGCAGTACCATCTCTCGATTTATTAGGGCCGGGGCATTACAAAGCTTTACCATCACATATTCATACTACTTCAAGGTGCATTAAATCAACACATGCAAGTATCAAAAGGAGAGTCACGGCATGCATGCATGCATTGTGCAGTGCTTTGATGCGTCGCCTCAACTCGTGCAAGATCGAGAAGTTTGATTACTACAACACCCTCTCGCCTTAACCGCACCTGCCTTTGGCTGATGATATGTGGGCCACCGACCTATTGGGCCCGCCTATCATAGACGCAAAGGCAGGAGCAGTAAGTCAATGAAACTGCGTCCCTCCCTCGCCCATGAGCGTGGTGGCTGGTAGGACTAGGAGAAGCTTTCGTTCGCTACACGCTCTCCCTCCCACACGCGGTGGACATGCAGCAGTTCAATCGGTGTCAGATGGCCAGAAGCATACTGCAGTACTCCTCCACTGCAGTAGTACTCCATCATTGTTCGACTTCTCGAAGAGGCGAAGAGCCAAGCGCAGTCCGGACGCTCCTGTGGCAGTTTCATGTGTAGAGTAGTCTAGGATAGCGTGTACCGTGCCTGTAAGCTTAATATCGTTGGGGTCGGGTCCATGCTTTATTTTTTGATTAAAATAATCTTCTGGCCCTACCTGTCATCCTGGTGATTCTAGTTTGCACGCTCATCTGGTCAAGACAGGAATATATATTTTAATTTGTGGTCGGGTAAATGTTAGAGGTTGCAGCAAATGGAGTATTGTACACTGGAGGTCTTTCAGCCAAGTTTAGAGGCAACCATGCGGGGCCAGTGCTATGATGTCTCGCGTCAACTCGTACAACGAGGAGAAGCTTGATTTTACTACTACACGCCTTCTCCCTCGCCCATGCGTGCGATGGCTCGCAGACGAGGACAGGCTTTTGCTTATAGTACTACGACAAGCTATCCCTCCCGCTCGCGGTGGACGGACATGCAGCAGTGGATTCAATACTGTAGAAGTAGTAGTAGTAGTAACATCATTGTTCGTCTTCTCGAAGAGGCGAAGAGCCAAGTGCAACCCGAACGTGGCAGTTGCGAACCTTGGAGCACGCATATAGCCAGGCTCTTGCATGAGACAAAATTGCTATGTGAGCCCACTATTGTAGTACTTGCTAGTGTAGCCCTGTAAACCAGAAAGGAGTATTTGCCTTTCTAGAGATTTCAACAAGTGACTAGACTACACCGAGACGGAGCACATATGGAGCAAAATGAGTGAATCTACACCGTAAATAAATACGTAGTTCTCTCATTTTCCTCTCGGCCTTGGTTGTGGTGCACAATATTGAGTATACTAGTACTATCATCTTGAAATTTACGAAGTCACCATAGGCACCTCGTCGTCGACGGGAACGTCTCCTGACACGCGATAGACGCGAGTGGCAGTCGCCTCCATAGGTGCTTGAATGCCAAGGAGGGAGAGGGTAGCGGTTCCCGAGACATTGAACGGTTAATGATGCATCCTCAAATTACATGCAGAGGGAATTAATTGGAGAAGAAGAATAGAGCCAGCACGATGTGAATGCAACAGAGTTTGGATTCTCATATAAAGGCGCCCCACCACTCCAATCCATCTACTCCTTAGTCTCTGTGCAACACTGCTCACTCCAATCCAAGACCAAGTGACCAGAAGCCAGAAGTACCTATGGAGGCGATGGACGCGAGCGGCAGTCGGCTGTGCCAAATCATCCAAGGCACCGTCCTGCGGCCCCGCACCGCGTAGTGTTTCCAAACGGTGCTGGCGACCGCCAGCATCGTAGCCCTCGCCAACGCCGGCTTCGCCTCTCGCATGGACGACATGATGGTCAACTCCATCCGCAAGTTCGCCGCCGTCAAGAAGCGCGCGGACGACCTTGCCGTACTGCTCCATCCCGCGCGCCCAGGCTCCTCATTGCCTGCCACCCTCATCGGCCTCCATGGTGACGAACTCTTTCAAGCCCTGGTGGCCCTGCAGGTGCCGGAGGTCGCGATGAAGAATGTGCACCTCAAGGCCGCGCTCGTCGCGCAGCGCCTCGCCATGCAACAAACCGTCGACCTGCACATCCACGTCTACTAGGAAATCGTCTACATAGGCCACTACAAGGCCAGCGAGGACAAAAAGACGTTGGCCTTCTTCCAGCGGCTGGAATCTTTGGACGCTGTTGAGGATATGACCATTAGAGTCACCCGCCCAGGAGGGGCCGGGTTACTCATAATGATCATCACGTGAAGCCCAGTACCAAGCTTGAGGATGGCGGATCAATAATGGGCTTAAGACCCGGAGGCGGCTTAAGGCCCGTAGTGATAACCCGCCGTTATGGCAAGAGTAGTTAAGAGTCTGAGCCGGATACTGTTATAAGCCGGCCGGGACTCTGAGAGCCGCGGGGCGTCAACCTCTCTATATAAAGGGATGACCCGGTGGCGGTTCAAGACGAGAGACAACAGATCGAGAGCCAGGCATAGCGATTAAGCTCCCTAGTCATCGAATCCCTAAGCAATACCACCTCAACTGGACGTAGGCTTTTACCTTCACCGTCAGGGGCCGAACCAGTATAATCCTCGTGTTCCTTGTCCCGCTTAACCCCTTTAAGCTTCCTAGCTGCGATGGCTCCACGACTAAGTCCTTGCACGAGGACATCTGTCGTGACAATTCCACGACAGTTGGCGCCCACCGTGGGCCCAGCACACGGTGGATTTGAGTTCTTGAAGGGCAGCTTCGAAGGGCTCAAGGGATATGCTGTGGGCCGGATGACCAAGAGTCGTCGCGGCAAGCTCTACATCGACGATGCAAACTGGGGCCCCGACGCCGGCTCAATCGAGTACGGGTATCGGGTCCCCTTCGGCGGAATCCATGTCTTTATTGGCAAGATTGGTGAGCCGGGCCTTGAGCCGGACCTCTGCGCCGATCTCATCGAGACGGCTCAGCGTGCACGACCCGCCCGAACTCTGCCTACCTTGAAGCATGCTTTCATGGGATGCGTCCATGGGGGACTCTCTGAAAGATCTGGATCTGGCGAGGAGACGGCCACTCGCTCTGACGGCGAGTCATCCACAAAGGAGACCGACTCATTATACCAACTTCAAGATGGCAGGCTCAGGGGTTGTTCCGATGGCGACAGTATTCCGGACCCCTTTGAGCCGCCGAGCCGGGTTGGAATCTTCATGGCTGGCGGACAACCTGTTCAAAACCCCGCCGCCGGGGCAGGAAGCCCTGTGCCCTCGCCGGCTCAGGTGCTGATGGATCTCACAGACAAGATGACGGCCCTGTTAACCGCTACGGTCGGCCCAGCGGATCAGGCTCAGCATGACGCGGAGGTGGCACAGTTAAGGTTGGATCTAGCAAAAGCCAAGGAGGATCTGGCGGCGGAAGGGATCAGGATGGCTGCGGAGAGGGCGGCTCTCGATGCCCAGACTCAGCTGATTCAGGCACAGTCTTTCCGGCTCACGATGGATCAAAACGCGTCCAATGAGGTCATGAGAAGGAGGCATCAAAAGGCCCAATCTCGACTCCCTCCAGTTTACGATCCTCGAAACCTCTTCAACACGCCTGGTGCAGGGCCCAGTAACCCGCCAGAGATCACGGCGCCCGGGGCTGGAACGTCAATTCAGCCCCAAGTGATGCGGCCTCCCCGGGTGAACGCTGCCCCGCCTCAGTACGTGCCAATACCACTGGGTCATTATGCCAACCCATTGGAAAACATGGTCACCGCGGCGGCGCGCCTGGCGGCTCTCCCAATCGATGGAGACTCTCCGACGGCGGTTGAAACCCGCCGGGTCAGAGAACTCCTTCAGACGGCTCTGGCGCAACAGGAGGCATATTCATATAGCCGGGACAGGATTCATTCAACCCCTCGTCCAGGCCGGAGCCCGAGTTATAGCAGACACATGGTCTCAGCGACCGGCTCTAGCAATGTCCGACGCCGTGACTTGCCTCTAGGCCACGGCCCGGCTCATAATGGAGTTTTTAACGCGGTAGACCAAGACAGAGCACGATAAGAGGCGGAGCAGGCGGCTCAGTTGACGGCTTACCAGCCACTCCCGGCTTATCCGACGGCTTCCATCGACGCGGGTATACCTACGAGGACTGGAGGTGTTCCTTGTCTGGTGCCGGCTCTCCGTAATGAACGGCTGCCCAAGGATTTCAAAGGGCCTAGGAAGGTACCTAATTACACGGCTGATTTACAACCCGGAGCATGGATCGAGAGTTACGAGATGGCTATGGAGTTGCTGGAGGTTAGTGAAGCGGCAATGGCCAAGTACTTCACCATGATGTTAGATGGGACTGCCCGCACTTGGTTGAAAGGACTGCCACCGAACTCTATCGGGTCTTGGGCTGAGCTAAAAGCCCGGTTCATCCAAAACTTCAAAGATACATGTAGGCAGTCTATGTCAATTGTGGATTTGACTAACTGTAAGCAGCAGGAGGGTGAGTCTACAACCCATTGGGTTCGCCGGGTCAAAGAGATAATACATTCATCTGATAAGATGGATGCCGGCTCTGCAGTATTAATGTTAGAGCAGAATTGTCGTTTTGCGCCCCAGAAGATGAAGCTCGGGCGGCTCAAGCGCGATTGCAATGATATGGGTACGCTGATGGTGGCTCTGGTCAAGTACGCCGACTCTGATAGTACCAAGGATCCCGCGTCGGATGATGAAAGGACGGGGAAGGGAAAACGGAACGGCAATGGCAAGGGCCCCCGTCATAACCCGGCGAACCAAGGAGGTAACAAGCGTAAGGCTGATGGCAGTATGGAATTTGTGGCCAACGCCAATTCATAGGGTAACAACCACCGGCGCGAGGGGAGACCACCTCCCCGAGCTGGCGGGTCAGGCCCGACGCTTGAACAATTGTTGAATGAGCCTTGCCCAAGGCATGGCTCTAGGGAAAAGCCGGCCACTCATCTATGGAAGGACTGCGCAATCATGAATGCCTTTAAAAATTCCAATGCTTTCAATGGCAACAGTGGCCCGGGCGGCGGTTCAAATTCCAATTCTCAGAATGTTCAAGGGGGCTTTAATCAGCAGTCTGGCCAGGGTCATCAGCAGCAGCAGGGGGGATACCAGACTAATCCAAAGCAGCTCAATGGTGGGCAGTATCACGTATTTACTACCAGTCTGTGCAAGCGAGAGCGGAAGCTCCATAAAAGGGTTGTGAATGCTGTTGAGCCGGCGGTTCCACGCTATTTAAGATGGTCTGAGCAGCCTATTGTGTGGAGTAGGGAAGAACATCCTCCCCGGGTTGATAATCCGGGTCACCTGGCCTTGGTGGTGGCTCCTCAGGTTGGGGGGTATAAATTTACTAAAGTGCTCATGGACGGAGGCAGCAGCATCAACATCCTCTATTATGAGACCTTCCGTCGTATGGGGTTAACTGATAAAAACCTCAGCCAGTCCAATACTGTTTTCCATGGCGTGGTGCGCGGCAAGTCGGCATATCCGGTCGGTAAGATCGAGCTGGAAGTGGCCTTTGGAGATGAGTACAACCACAGGGCGGAAAAACTAACCTTTGAGGTGGTCAAGATAAGAAGCCCGTACCATGCCTTGTTTGGGCGGCCGGCTTACGCCAAGTTCATGGCACGGCCGTGTTACGTGTATCTGCAGCTCAAGATGCCGGGTCACAATGGGACCATTACGGTTCATGGCAGCCGAAAGATAGCCTTGGAGTGTGAGGAAGGTGACGCGGCTTATGCAGAATTTGTTTGTGCAACAGAGGAGTTGAAGTTTTACAAGGACAATGTTGACCCGGCAGATATGACGTCTTTGAAAAAGCCAACCACCGAGCATGAGCCGGTAATGAAATTTAAGTCTGCTGATGAGACTAAACTTGTTGACTTTGTTCCAGGCGACTCAACTCAGCAGTTCAACATCAGTGCCAATCTGGATCCGAAATAGGAAGGCGCGCTCATCGAGTTCATCCGTGAGAACAGGGACATCTTTGCATGGAAACCTTCTGACATGCCGGGTGTACCTAGAGAACTCGCTGAGCACACTCTCAATATTGATCCGAAGTTTAAGCCGGTCAGGCAATTCCTCCGGCGGTTTAATGAGGAGAGGCGGAAAGCCATTGGTGAGGAGGTAGCCCGGCTCTTGGCGGCCGGGTTTATTGTTGAAGTCTTTCATCCAGAATGGTTAGCTAATCCGGTGCTCGTGCTCAAGAAGAACGGCACCTGGCGGATGTGTGTGGATTACACGGATTTAAACAAGGCTTGTCCGGCTGATCCTTTTGCTCTCCCCCGTATTGATCAGATTATTGATGCTACGGCGGGTTGTGAGCGCTTAAGTTTCTTGGATGCTTATTCTGGATACCATCAGATTAAAATGGCAGTTAAGGACCAGGAGAAGACGGAGTTCATCACCCCCTTTGGAGCCTTCTGTTATGTATCTATGCCTTTTGGGCTCAAGAGTGCACAGGCGACTTACCAGCGTTGTGTGCAGAATTGTCTTCATAACCAGATTGGGCGCAATGTTCATGCCTATGTGGATGATATCGTGGTTAAATCCAGGGAGGAGGAGACCTTGGTAGATGATCTTAGAGAAACCTTTGATAATCTCCGGGTTTACAAGATGATGCTTAACCCGGCCAAGTGTGTTTTTGGTGTTCCCGCAGGCAAGCTCTTGGGTTTTCTGGTTTCTCACAGAGGCATCGAAGCTAACCCGGAAAAGATCAAAGCAATCACCTCTCTGGCTAAGCCGGCGTGCATAAACGACGTCCAGCGTCTGGCGGGCCGCATCGCTGCTTTGAGCCGGTTTATAAGCCGGTTGGGTGAAAGGCCATGCTACTGTACCAGTTGATGAAGAAAAGAGACGACTTTATCTGGAATGATGCTGCTAATGCTGCTTTTGAGGATTTGAAGAGACAGCTGGCTGAGCCCCCAGTCCTTGCTGCTCCTGTTGACAAGGAGCCCTTATTACTGTATGTAGCCGCAAACACACGAGCCGTAAGTGTGGCTGTGGTGGTGGAGCGTAAGGAAGCGGGTAAGGAGTATCCGGTTCAGCGGCCGGTTTACTACGTCAGTGAAGTACTCATTGAGTCCAAACAACGGTATCCACATTGGCAGAAGCTTGTTTATGGGGTATTCATGGCAAGCCGGAAGCTTAAGCATTATTTCCAGGGTCACCCTATCACTGTGGTTAGTTCTGCTCCCCTAGGAGATATCATCCAAAACAGAGAAGCCACAGGAAGAGTGGCTAAGTGGGCTATAGAACTTGGGCCTCATGGTCTGAAATACGTGCCACGCACTGCTATCAAATCTCAAGCATTGGTGGATTTCATCAACGATTGGACAGAGCTGCAGGTGCCTGAAGAGAAACCAGATAATACATACTGGACTATTCACTTCGACGGGTCTAGGCAATTGGAGGTCTCGGGGGCGGGAGTTGTATTAACTTCCCCTCGAGGTGACAAGTTTTGCTATGTGCTACGGTTGATGTTTCCCTGTACTAACAATGCGGCTGAGTACGAGGCCTTGCTCCATGGTCTTCGGATGGCTAAGGAGATGAGCTTGAGCCAGGTAAGGTGCTTTGGCGACTCAGATTTAGTGGCTCAACAAGTGTCAGGCAAGTGGGATTCCAAGGACCCTCTCATGGCGGCTTATCGCCGCGAAGTTGATGCCATTGCTTGACATTTTCAGGGTTACCAAGTAGAGCGCATCGATTGCAGGAAGAACGAGGCGGCTGATGCATTAAGCCGGCTGGGCTCTCAGCGAAAGCCGGTGCCGCCTAATACTTTCTTGGACATTTTGCATAACCCTTCTGTTAAGTTGCCTACAGAGGAAGACTTGATTGTTCCTGACCCGGAGGCACAGTTGGTGGCGGCTCTCCACATTACCCCAGACTGGACAGTACCATACTTGGCTCACATGACCCGGGGAGAATTGCCTGAGGATGAAACTTTGGCCAGACTAATAACCCGGCGGTCTAAGTCAATGATAATTATCAATGGCGAGCTGCATCGTCGCAGTGTAACTGGAACTTTCCAGCGTTGTGTTTCCCCTGAGGAAGGTCAAGAAATTTTACGTGAAATTCACGAGGGGGATTGTGGCCATCATGCCGGCTCAAAATCCCTTGTGGCCAAGGCTTTTCGTCGTGGTTTTTATTGGCTGATGGCTCATGCTGATGCAGAGGATTTGGTCAGTAAATGTGACGGTTGCCAGAGGTTCTCGCGACGGGCTCATGTGCCGGCTCAAGAATTGAGGATGATTCCAGTTACTTGGCCATTTGCGGTCTAGGGGCTTGATATGGTTGGGCCTTTTAAAAGTTCCAAGGATAAGAAGACCCACCTCCTGGTGGCGGTCGACAAGTTCACAAAGTGGGTTGAAGCAGAGCCGGTTAGTAAGTGTGATGCAGCCACAACGGTTCAGTTTATGAAAAGGGTGATATTTCGCTTTGGTTTTCCACACAGCATTATAACTAAGGAGTTTTGTCAACGAGAGCATATTCGGCTTGATGATTCATCAGTGGCTCACCCTCAGTCCAATGGTCAAGCTGAGAGAGCCAATCGGGAAATCTTGAAGGGCATCAAGCCCCGGCTTTTGGTCCCTTTGCAACGGACGCCGGGTTGTTGGGTGGAGGAGTTACCCTCCGTGTTATGGAGCATCAATACTACTCCTAACAGGTCTACGGGTTACACGCCTTTCTTCATGGTTTATGGAGTGGAGGCGGTCCTCCCTAGCGACATCCGTCATGACTCGCCTCGAGTGGCGGCTTATGTTGAGGCGGATAATGAGCGGGCGCGCCAAGATGCTCTTGACTTGTTGGACGAACAGCGTGATGTGGCAGCGGCTCGCTCGACGATTTACCAACAATACCTGCGCCGCTATCACAGCCGCCGGGTTAAGTCCAGAGTCTTCCAGGAAGGTGATCTGGTGCTCCGGATCATCCAAGATCAAACAGATGCACAAAAGTTATCCCCGCCTTGGGAAGGGCCCTTTGTGGTCAGCAAGAACTTGCACAACGGGTCATACTACCTTATCGATGTTCGGGAGCACAAAGATTCACGTAAGTCGGAGGAAGAGACCCGTCGGCCGTGGAACATAGCTCAGCTTCGGCCTTATTACACTTGAGCCACCGGCTCTCATAATGTACATATTTCTATAGCCATGTATATATTATGATAAATAATAAAGCAGGACCTCTGTCCTTTTATCCTCCAAAGGTAAATGTGTTATTTCCATTACAACATTACATGGTCACTTGGAGGTGGATCCGGCTTATGATCGTATTCGAATCTAGCCGTTAACAACATGATCACTTGGGGGCTTCCTGTTCAAACATAGGTCGTATTCGAACCAAAGAGAACATAGCTGTCGATACCCACTTGATTGGCAAATTGCCGAGCTCATTGGGGAGTTTTTCTTGGTCATATTTGAATCATAGCTCAACCCCCTTTGGGAACCGACGTGGATCGTATTCGAATCAGCATGGTTAAACAACTTTTAGGGTCATTTGGCGGCTTCCTGTTCAAACATGGGTCGTATTCGAACCTAAGAGAACATAGCTGTCGGTACCCTCTTGATCGGCAACGCCAAAGCCACTGGGGGCTATATGATCGCATTCGAATCTTAGCTTAACCCCTTTGGGACGGTTCTCTGGTCGTATTCGAACCAGAAACCCCTAAGTTTTGATCTTTTCTGTTTGCAACAAGTTCTTTTGATCATATCAATAGTGTGCAAGGGCGGTTGTTATTCCGTCGGCTTACCTTTGATTAACAATGTTGATAGCACACAACACGCATTATCGATGCTGGTGAACCGGAGTTGAGTTCTCAACCTCATTATTTGAGTTACATAAACCGGAAGTGTACTTGAAGGTTTGCAAGTATGCTATTATGGTTACCTCGAGGATACAATTGAGAGCCGGTCTTTTACCGCTTTGGTTCATATTCTGGGTTATATGTAAAATATATGACTCTCAGTGCGGAAGGCCGCCTAGAGACTTGTGATTTGTTTTCTATGCAGGACAATGAAAGACAGTTCTTTAAACTTAAGGAAAGTAAATGATCAAACATAACCCGGAGGAATATAAAAGAGCAGCTTCAACGGAGTTAAGCATTCCACACGTGCACGATGGCACGACAAAATTAAGTGTTTATCCTACTCTATTACAGGACTCCCCGAGTCCAAAAGGTGAGGCATTGTTTTTAAGGCGTAGTCATGAGCCGCCTAAGAAATCAAGGTGCTTGTTGGGTTGAAGCTCCCGGCTCATCCCTCTCCGCTCCTCCGGCTGTTTCCATGACCTAGAAGGTTGATGATTTCCAGTCAATGCCGCTCAAAGCTTCAAATTGAGCCTCATCATCAATTAACCCGGCCGGGTCAACTTCTGGGGCGAAGGTATGCTTACGAGTCAGAGGGATCAGGCTGACTGCTTCATAGCATGGAGTTGGGATCCTCTGATTCTCCGCGTCATAGCCCGGCTGATCCTTGGTAAGGTCTGTGTCATTCCCAATCAAGGTAGCCACCGGGCGCACGTTCTTCACACAAGCGGCGAAGTCTTTCTGGTCAAAGGGGGTGCCGTCTTCCTTCAGGCTGGGGTATCCAAGAGCGATGTCGGCCGGGTCTAGCTCCGGCGGAAACGCCTTGGCCCGGCTCAGAGCAGCTATAGCTCCGGCTCTTGCAGAAGCCCGTCTCAGCTCTTGGAAGCGTTGAGGAAGTACGGCAAGCCGCCTGAGTACGTCTGCCAGGTGAGTGGGAACCTCATTGGACAGAGCCACAACCGCTAAAGCACGCTGTGACCCGGTGTAGAGTTGCTCCACCAAGGTGTAAACAGCCTTCAGCTTGGTCAGCATGTTCTGATTGAGATTGGAGCTTCTGGGGCCTGTATAACAAAGTCAGGTGAGCTGATAGCAATGGAGGGGCTTATGAGACATGAATGATGTAAACTTATTTAAAGCTTACAGAGTAACTTACCGAAGATTGCGGAGACCATCTGCGATACATGGCGTTTTAAGCCAGAGAGTTCGGCGGTTCTTTCAGTAAGAGCAGCCTCCGCTTGTTCGGCCCGGCTGAGCAAGGCATTCTTCTCATCGGCCCAGGCTTTTCTTTCTGTTTCAAATTTTTTCTTCAGTTTTTCTTGTGCAGAGACACTGAACTCAAATTTGCATTGGCCTTCTGGGTCTCATTTTCTTGAGTCTTCAGGCGGGTCTTCAGATCAGAGATTTCCGACTCAAGTTTCTTGCAGGCAGCCTGTACAAGTTCCGGGTTACAGTTTGAGTGATTATCATGCAACATTAAAGTCCCAAGCACTTTGCAAGCAAAGACACTTGGCACTTGGGGGCTAATGTAGGCTGAGAAGCTTTATTTACAGTGTCGGTTCATGAAAATAAGTCCCAAGCACTTTGCAAGCAAAGGTGCTTGGCACTTGGGGGCTAATGGGCAAAGTTGCTCAAGTACTTGATTAAAACATAAGGTAAAAGACCGGTTCACCTAGGCTGTTTAACCCGGCCCTTGAGTGTTACCAGGTAAGCTAGTATTAAGTCTACAACATATTCTATCATAAGTAATAGACTTGGGGGCTAGCATGGTAAGGATGACTATGGAGTAAGCAAGAGAATTATACCTCAGATTTTTGCTGTATCTGCTTCACCATGTCAATTTCCAGGTCCCGGCTGTTGTGCACTTGACCAATATAACCAGCGACAATATCTCCAATGCTCAAGTTAGCATAGTCAGTGATATCCAGTCTGGCCCTGCGGCGCTCCAGCCGTTCTTCCTTAGCAGAGCATCTAGCCAGCACAGTGGGTCTTCCCGGCTCAACAAATTCGGTCCGGGTAATCACCACATCCGGGTCATCGGCCGGTTGAGCTGGGCTGGGAATCTCCGGGTTGTCAAAACCATCCATGGCTTGTTCTTCAGTTGGAGCGGTGGTTTCTGGAGCTGGTGCAGACGGCGGCTCAGAGGCAGAGGCGTTGGGTTCAGTCAAGACTGGCTCTTCGACTGGGTTACTTTTCTTTGCCCTCTTGCTGAGCTTTGCTTGTGCACTGAAAGTCAAAAGGTTAGTGCAAAAACATGAGTAAGATGAGCACAAAGTAAGCTGGTCATCATTACCCGGGTGTGGTCTTGAAAGCCGGCAAGGTAGATTGCATGGAGTCCCCGGAGGAAGGTGAAGTTTCCTGATAGTTTGAATCAGAAGAATTGAGTGGTTGACGAGTGAGGCTTGCCAAATGATGAAAAGGATATAAGTTGGAGATAACCTCGGTCCGGCGCTTCCTTGATGCTTCAGGTAAGCCGGAGGAGAGGTCTGCTTCCTTGTTGGTCTGGGTTTGCCTCCGGCTCTCATGAATCTGTCGCTTCAAAAGAAATTGAGGATCTTGATAAGCTAAAGGATGTGAATATCTTATTTTCTGGGTTACTCTTCGGACTTTCAACCTTGGCAAGGGCTCCGAGTCGGAGGAAAGTATAGTTACCTCTTCAATCACCGGGTTACTCGCTCCGGTGTCATCCTGCTGATAATCAGTGTCAATGAGGTGGTTAAAAACAGACAAAAAAACAAAAGAAGAGCCTAAAGAATCAAGGGCTACCTCTGACTCGGAGGTGTCATCCAACTGAAGCAGGTCTGAGGCGCTAGGCTTACTCCCCTTCTTGCGGGGAGCGGCTCTCCTAGCGGCTTTTTTAACCTTCCTGGCTTTTTTAGCAGCCTCATGGTCATACCTGACCTTCCAGAACTTATCATTAGCCTGAAAAATACAACAAAGGTTTCTTGAAGTTAAAGATGAAAATTGTTAAAATAGAAAGTAAGGTCCTCACATCAGTAGCTTACCGCTGGAGCCGGGTTAGCTTTGCAGAAGGGGCTTAAGCCTGTCCTCCCGCAATCTGCTAAGCTCTCATTTAGAAGGGACTTGGTCATGTCATCAACGACGTCCTCAGGTAAGTCGTTGGGGCTGTGCCAAAGAGGATCATCCTTCCGGCCCGTGTAATCACACATTAAGCCGGGGCGGCGGCTTAGAGGAATCACCCGCCAAGCAATCCAGACCCGGACCAGGTCAACGCCGTTAAGGCCGTTTCCCAGAAGAGCTTTAATCTTGTTGATGGTGGGGATAAGTGGTTGACGCTCAGCTTGAGATAATTTGTCTGGCAGGGGGTGATTTGATTCCAGACGCAGGGCGCGAAAGCTGGGCAGAGGGTTCTCATTAGCCGGAGAAGTATCCAGGCAGTAGAACCATGTCTGGTTCCAGTCCTTTGGGTGGCTTGGCGGCTCGGCATAAGGAAAGAGGCAATCTCTCCGTCGTTGGATTGAAATTCCGCCAAGTTCCAAGCTGGGCCCGTTGGCACACTCGTTCTGGCGGTTCAGATAAAACAGCTCCCTAAAGAGCAGTAGGCTGGGCTCTTCTCCAAGGTACACCTCACAGAACACTTGGAAGTTACAAATGTTCGACACGGAATTGGGTCCAATGTCTTGAGGTCGCAGATCAAAAAAGTGCAGAACATCTCTGAAGAATTTTGAGCCGGGAAGTGCAAAACCCCGGCTCATGTGATCAGCAAATATAACAACCTCTCCGTCTCTTGGTTGAGGTCTTTCTTCGGATGGGTTAGGGGCACGATAGGACATGACCTCCTTCTTAGGCAGGTAACCCGTCTTCACGAAGTCATCTAAGGTATTATCAGTAACGTTGGATCTCACCCAGTTGCACGTAATGGGTGCCTTGGGAGCCTTGGGCGGCATTGTGAAAGACGGAAGCCTATGACAAAAGAAAAATTTCCGGTTCAAATTTAAGCCGGAGGAAGATTTCAGTTCAGCATTCAAGATGGCGGCTTATGAAGGGGCCTAATTATATATGGCTAATTGTGATGGGTTATCTAAGCCGCTGTGGATACCATAAGCAATTCAGGTTGTTTAAAACTCTATTATGAATGAGCCGGAAATTTCACAAAGCATGGCCTCTTTTAAGTGTTGCACAAACAAGTTTCACAGATTGCAGGGATTATTTTGGATCAAACGGTCGTTTAGAAAGGAAAACTTTCTAGACATAAAAACTGATACAGAGAAGTTCATAAGCTCAAAATGAGGTCTTGTTGCGGACGAAGGGGATTTACTAGCATAAAAATGAGTGAGAAACTACTACCGCAGGGAGTCTATACCGTTTTTGGATCAAAGGGAACCTCGGTGGCGGAACTGTGAAGAAATCGCGATGAACTACGAAGAACACAGAGAACTTGCGGGCTCTAATGCGGATCTAAGGTACGGGACGGCGAGGACTTACTGGTGCTGATGAGCAGCGGAGGCGCACCACAGGATTCTGGTCAAGACAGGTTGATGCAGCGGCCTTGGTCGGTGAAGACGAGGTGCGCGGCGGCGGCGGCGGAGCTCGGGCTCTGGAGCGTCAGAGGAGGAAGACGATGGAGGGAAAGAGTGACGAAGACCTATGGGCCGGGCCTATTTATAAGGGCCGGCTAGTAAATGGGCGCGGGAAAAGAGGAGGCGGAAGACATGATTATATTGCCGCAGAAACGCCTCGATTTTTGGGATGGTCTTTAAAGATAAGATCCGTTGAGATATGACAGAATAAAAAATGAATTTAATGGGAGATGACGTCATGGCGGGTTACCAAGAATCCAGAAGATGACGTCACGGCGGGTTATAACCTTTGCACAAGCAGAAGCCGGAAGATTTTGAAGATTTTGAAGATTGACATGAACCGGTTCAAATCAATCTGGGGCCTAATGTTGAGGAAATGACCATTAGAGTCACCCGCCCAGGAGGGGCCGGGTTACTCATAATGATCATCACGTGAAGCCCAGTACCAAGCTTGAGGATGGCGGATCAATAATGGGCTTAAGACCCGGAGGCGGCTTAAGGCCCGTAGTGATAACCCGTCGTTATGGCAAGACTTGTAATGTAAGGCAAGAGTAGTTAAGAGTCCGAGCCGGATACTGTTATAAGCCGGCCGGGACTCTGAGAGCCGCGGGGCGTCAACCTCTCTATATAAAGGGATGACCCGGCGGCGGTTCAGGACGAGAGACAACAGATCGAGAGCCAGGCATAGCGATTAAGCTCCCTGGTCATCGAAACACTAAGCAATACCACCTCAACTGGACGTAGGCTTTTACCTTCACCGTAAGGGGCCGAACCAGTATAATCCTCGTGTTCCTTGTCCCGCTTAACCCCTTTAAGCTTCCTAGCTGCGATGGCTCCATGACTAAGTCCTTGCACGAGGACATCTGCCGTGACAATTCCACGACAGACGCCATTGTTCAGAAGCACGTTGACCTGGCCACGAAAGCCGCTGCTACTTAGCCGCCGTTCGGTGGGCCGGCGCCCTGAGTCGAGGAGGTGGACGTCGTTGATGGATGCATCTCTTCTTCTTGCCTCCTATAACCAGCACTTCATCGCCTCATGGCCTTAATGTTTTATTACTATAGGAGTATATGGCATTTTTATTCCAGTAGTAACGTTTTCACTGTGAGGTGGGGCCGCAGTTGAGCAAACCAACCATCGGCAAATCCCCATCCCGCCCACCGGGCGTCGGCTGAGTTTAGAATTAGAAGAGAGAAACGAGGGAGAAGAGCTGGTGCGGGCAGGGGAGATTTTAGTGGGCCTAAGGAGAACTAACTGTCGGGGATATACCCCGCGGTATGACCCGGCCGAAAGTATGACCCGGCCGGACTTGGTGCTTCATCGTAACCCGTCGGAGGATTGGCGACTCACGGGTCTGGCGGTTCACAGGTGTGACGACTCACGAGCTTGGCGAGTTAATGATGGCCCTGATGGCGGGTCATACGGATGACAAGGGCCCAGGCCCAGTAGGCCGGCTCATGTTATTGTGGGCCGGCTTAAGATGGAAGGCATGAGGAATATTTCCTTTACGAGGAAGCAAGATCCGTACGTGTATCCGACTTGTAATAGAGAATAAGTTAGTTCTAATCCTACTAGGACTCTACATGTAAGCCATCTCTTCAACTTATATAAGGAGGGGTAGGACTCCCCAAAGGGGGACAAGCAAGAAACAATCTCTAGGCCTAGACACAAAGAGCCGGCTTACCGGCGACTCCCTCATGATCATAATCAGACCTAGCCACAAACAGCATGTAGGGTTATTACCGGATGATGTTTCCCGGGGCCCAAAGCTGTCTAAACCCTTGTCTTGTGTTGCGTCTCTCGATTCCGCTCAGCCTCGCGACTAAGTCCTCACACTAAGGACATCTGCCGTGACAATTCCACGACAGTTGGCGCCCACCGTGGGGCCTGCGCACGGTGGTGATGAGTTCTTGGAGGGATCTACCTTGGGATCGAGGAGTTTGCAATTTTTCAGATGATGATTTTTAAGATTGAAGTCGAGGAAGAAATTAGGGTTTGGCACTCTGTGTGCCGCCGACGCTACAGGAGCTGTCGAATCGGATAGGAGATCGATTTCTACTGCTGCTGTCGCGAGTCGCCGAGATCAATAAGAATCACGGAGACAATCAAAGTTTTGCTGCCCGTGCACTATTACGTTGTCTTGAGTCCAGACGGCGTCGAATCATATTTGGTATTAATTCCTTCGCGAGAAAGCCGCCGGGCGACTAGTACTACCGATTTCAGATGTGAAGGCAAAAAGTGATCCATCCAATAATCCATCAGCACGAGAGAAAAAGTCAAACCAAGAGCGACCCGGATGAGGACATGGACGGGATTGGATTCAGACTCCGCGGTCGTGGCTTTGTTCCGAGCCGGCTGTACGTCGACCCGCCGCTGCATCGGGCCAGCTTTGCCGTTTTGGCTGACACCCTATCCGCCCCGCCTCGAGCCTCCGTCGTCGCGCCTCGTAATGAGCCGCCCGTAGCCGCCGTTGAGCCTCCGCCTTGGCCTGCTCCCAAGTTGCCGCTGCCGGTTGTGTTAAAGCCGGCCTCGCCTTTGAGCTGCCATTCCCACGGCCTTGACTCTGCCGCGAGCCGCCGGCGCGCCTCCGCTTCATCCGCCAGCCCGCTTGCGCCGCCTCCGTCCCTCGCGCCGACGAACGCCTCTTGTTGCTCCCGCATCGCGGCGCCGCCTGAGCACCTTTGCTCCTGCCGCCAGGCCACCCTGTATGAGTCGCCCCGTCGCCGGCGCCGCCCTGTGCTTGTCCCTGGCTACAGCGCCGCCTCGCCTCGGGTCGCCGCTCCCGCCGGAGTCCGTCTCTAAGCCGCCGGCCGTCTCAGCTTGTCTCGAGCACCGGCTATCTCCGCCGCTTTGGCCGCTTCAACACAGCAGCACCTGCAAGCTGTTCCCGCGGCCTCGAGTCGTCGACCAGCCTCACTCATCCACCATGGTCAGGTCCCGAGCCGGCCCTCACCCGATAACGGCCGTCAGTTGCCGAGCCGGCCGTGCCGCACCATTGCAGAGCCCCCCCCTGTCCAAAGAAGGTTTCGCCTCTGTTGTGCCCATGGAAACTCAACGCCCCTCTGCTATGAATCAAGCTCTCTCAAAGATCCACGCATAACAGTCTATGCTCCGGTCAACACGATGGCGCTACCAGCAAGGCAAATTGGAATTTGTCCAGGGAGTTCACAATATTGATGAGGTCAGATTTTTGAGAGAGTTTGATGCCTTGCTGTAGCCCAAGTGGTTTCTCACGTCAGTTTTCAGTTTTCAAATGCCGTACCTAATGTGCCCGGCGTTTAAAGAGTTCAGAGAAGATTTCCAACTAAGCCCTATACATCGATCTACTAGCCGCAAGTTGTTGCTATTGTTTTCTACATATTCGTGGCCGCTACTACTCCTGAGAAAAATTGCAACAGCACACGTCTGGACAATTGCTACGCTCTACATGGAAGAGATACATTCTGTCTACTCAAGCCCTGAGTAAATTAAAGGAAAAGAGGAGACCTCCAATTGCAGTTCCATCGACTGGATTAAAACAAAAATAAAGTGTGCCACGATGGCGTATCTGGCCAAAGCGTCATGGGTGCATGTGCCACGGGCGGCCACTAGGCCGGCGAAAATTGCTAGTATCACTTTTGCAGCCCACACAGGGCCAAGAGTTATAACTTTCTACTATTTGCGTAAAATTTCTTGGGCATGGAACCCTAGGCTTTGGAAGAACAAGCCTAATTATGTGGAAGACCATGTACTATCACACAAGGCCAACTGAAGTCCAAAGAAGAGACAATCGACTGCAATAAGTAGTGTGACGGCCAGTCAAATCCATGGCCGCGATCTAGCAGACGTTGCATCCATCATCGGAGAGCATGTACACGCATACGTTGCAACCAGCGCCTGTGTTCATCCGACAAAAGTTTCAGGTGCTATTCGCCCTATTTATTTTCAATACCTATTAAATTGTTTGAGAACAATTACTCTGGTCTGTAGTATTTTTTTCGCAAAACCATTATTTATTATAAAGGTGGTGTCATGCCGTGCCTATGGAGTGTGCGTCAGCATCATCATGCACTGGCGTCTGCGCCCGCTTGCTGTTGAGCGGATGTCCGCAAGCCGCCTCCCGTACAGCTCGATCTGCATCAACTCGCCGGTACCGCCCCCGTGGTCGACTCACCCGTCTGTCCGGATTACGACGCCGCGATTGACTCGCCGTCTGTGTGGCTTACCGTGCCTGTGATTGACTCGGCCATCCGCACTGGCTTACAACACCACGGCCGACTCATCTGTTCGTGCCAGCGGCCGACTCGGCCGTGGTTAATTTCAGCTTCACCAACTCCGTGGTAGATAATTTCTGACTTAACATATCAGGTGAAATCTATCCAGTATATTTTTATATTATATTGCTTTTTTTAAAAGAGCAATTACTCTGGCTTGCAAGTTCTCCAATGCAGGACGAGTTATATCACTGAGTTGTTGAAAGACTCATACCGGTTTATATCATGGTCAAATATGGGGAATCTCAAGCCAACTCCTCGAGTTGTCTTGAGACTCGGGGGCTACAATGACATGACTCGGCAGAATTGGCCAGTTTCAATGCATTCAAGAACTCCGGGTCATTGGAGGGAAAAGTAACACGGCCCCGGAGATTACTGCTCTATCGATGAAAATTTAAAAGGCCGTCAGAAAAATTCCGGCTCACGATGATGCTTCCGGTTTAAAAATCCGGCTCAGGAGAAATCTTTCTCCCGCAAAGCACTGAAGCTCTTAATATCCGGTTCAAAAACCGGTTCAAGGGAAATTTATTTACCACAAAGCTTTGAAGCTCTCAAATCCGGTTCAAGGTAAATTTATCTCTCACAAAATTTTGAAGCTTTCAAATCCGGTTTAAAGTTCCGGTTCAAAAAGAATTAATCTCTCTCAAGTTCGAGTTCTTAGAAAGATTAAAGGGTGCCAAAAAGAGCTTGCTGCCATGATGCGCGGTTCAAACATGGGTATCCTGCCTTACGGCTTATCTTATTATGGTCACTTGGGGGCTTCCTGCTCATCGAGCATAGCTGTCAGTACCCTCTTGATCGGCGCCATGCCAAAACTTATATGGTCACTTGGGGGCTTCCTATTCAAACATAGGTCGTATTCGAACCAAAGAGAACATAGTTCTCGGTACCCTTTTGATCGGCACACTGCCAAACTCACTAGGGGGCTTCTTGATCGTATTCAAATCATAGCTCAACCCCTTTGGGTCCGACGTTGATCATATTCGAAGCAGCGTCGTTAAAAAACTCTCAAGGTCATTAGGGGGCTTCCTGTTCAAACATATGTCGTATTCGAACCAAAGAGAACATAGCTGTCGGTACCCTTTTGATCGGCGCAACGCCAAAGCCACTGGGGGCTACATGATCGTATTCGAATCCTAGCTTAAGCCCTTTGGAACGGTTTACTGATCGTATTTGAATTAGAAGCCTTGATTTTCTTCTTGTTTGGCTAAGTTTTTTGAACACAATCTTTGATTTTGTCTTGAGACTTTTTTGATCATATCTGAAGCATATATGAGTAGTTTCTATTTAACCTGGCTTGAGTTTGGACGATAAGTCCCCAGTATATGACAATCGTAAACATTTGGAAGTTTTTTCTTCTAAAGATTGGGTTATCACCCTTACTGCACAGGTATCATAAGCCGGCGGTACGATTCAATATCACCGGTATGATATTGTTTATACATGATTATGTTTAAGCCGGCCCTGGCTTTTGACTTTAAGTCGCCAGGGCATATGTTGTTTAAACTCTGTGCATGATTTGCAGGACTATGACTTATATAAATGCTTAAGTCCAAGCTTAGCATTTAAATTGATGCTTCAAAATGATTATCCATTCTGGATTTTCTCAAAGGCTATAAGCAGCCGGGTTATAAAATTCTGGCTTACAATGGAGGTGTATTAAATCGCCATCGGCCAAGAGCCGCCGGATATTTAAAACTCCAGATTTACTTGTCAACAGATAAGGTATTTGAATCTTTAAATAGCCAAACTTGGCTGGATTTTCATTATGATATTGAATGATTGAGGTTTTCAAACCGGGTTATTCAAATCTTTAATGGCCAACATGGCTGGATTTTTATTATGGTTATCAGTAACTAATATTATGATTGAGGTTTTCAAAGTCGGTTCAGCGTAATGGCTATTATTTTATCAATGGATATGATTTCTTCTACAATGAAAGGAATAGTCCCGAGTGGCTGCAGGCTTACGACCCGGCACTTGGGGGCTACATTATTCAAATTGAGATTACATCGAATATGCAAGTCCCATGTCACTGCCAGCATGCACCATGGCACTTGGGGGCTAATGCAAAGTCATTTTTTGCTCAACTTACTGAAGACCCGACTCATCACATTCTAAATGAGCCGGCCCTTGGGGCTACCAATTGCTCCTGTAAAAAATTCAAGGTACACAAGCCTTAATCCATTATATTGAAAGATCCACTACTCAGTTGGTAGAGTACAAAGCTCTTAACCTTGTGGACGTGGGTTCAAGCCCCATGGTGGAGATTACATCATATAATGTTATTATCAATGAATCATGTACAAAGTCCCAGCTCAGTAATATCTTACTGAGCCGGCCCTTGGGGGCTACACGCTGCTGCTCAAGTTTACATGATCATATTTACAAAGTCCCTGCTCATTATTGCATAATGACCCGGCCCTTGGGGGCTACACTGGTTGAAATTTTTATGAGCATAAGGCAATTACAAGTCCCAGGTTGCTGGAAGCATGACAACCCGACACTTGGGGGCTACAGGTGATATGCATATAAGTGAGGAATAACTTCAAATTCTCAGTTTTGAGCAAATCAGGTATTATATTATTATCGGAGAAATCTGCAAAGTTTATGACCCGACGTCATCATAAGATTAACCCGGCATCAGCAACAATTACATGACCCGGCATCATTTGTTTATCACCCGACAATTTTGGCAATCATAAATCGGCAAGATCTACATCTTTAAGCCGGCTGAATATCAGATGAGTATTTCAAAGACCAATATTTTTTAAACCGGCGCTTTGGAAGCCGACTCAAGTGGATTATTTCTTACAATATTTTCTCTATAAGAGCCAATGTCAGCAAATTGGTTATGAAGCTAGCCTATTGACCCGGATTTTTCAGAAGAAGTGCTCGGATTTTTTGCATTGATAATGTTTGAAACACATCTATTAAAGGAGATTTGCTATGAGATCATGAATGTGTAGCTAGGAGGAAATGACAAGGACTTAAGGATGATCAGGTGCCGGCTTACAAGAATATTTAACCCGGAGCACAACCTATCAAAATTGTTCTTGTGTTTATTTTACAGGATCAGTTTAATATGGATAAATCCAAATTAAACTGGGGGCTAATGTCGGGGATATACTCCACGGTATGACCCGGCCGGAAGTATGACCCGGCCGGACTTGGCGCTTCATCGTAACCCGCCGGAGGATTGGCGACTCATGGGTCTGGCGGTTCACAGGTGTGACGACTCACGAGCTTGGCGAGTTAATGATGGCCCCAATGGCGGGTCAGACGGATGACAAGGGCCCAAGGCCCAGTAGGCCGGCTCATGTTATTGTGGGTCGGCTTAAGATGGAAGGCATGAGGAATATTTCCTTTACCAGGAAGCAAGATCCGTACGTGTATCCGACTTGTAATAGAGAATAAGTTAGTTCTAATCCTACTAGGACTCTACATGTAAGCCGTCTCTTCAACTTATATAAGGAGGGGTAGGACTCCCCAAAGGGGGACAAGCAAGAAACAATCCCTAGGGCTAGACACAAAGAGCCGGCTTACCGGCGACTCCCTCATGATCATAATCAGACCTAGCCACAAACAGCATGTAGGGTTATTACCGGATGATGTTTCCCGGGGCCCAAAGCTGTCTAAACCTTTGTCTTGTGTTGCATCTCTTGATTCCGCTCAACCCCTCTCAAGCTACCACATAGATGCGTTAGCCTCGCGACTAAGTCCTCACACTAAGGACATCTGCCGTGACAATTCCACGACACTAACCCAATTAGAACCTCTCCACCGGGCTAGTTTTTTTAGATGGGTTAGAGCAAACTAGCTCAAACTAACCCCTCCTGTTTGGATAATTTGAGGCTATTTCAACCCAAACTAGCTCTAACTCAGGGATCCAAACAAAGAGGAATAGTACTGTACATGCTACAGTCTGCACCGTGGCACATTGTTTTTTATGGCCATATCAGCACATTGTTTTCTACTGCTAATTCACTGGGCTGCTGTGGTTCGCACTCCTCCGATGTGAGTAGTAGTACTACTACTCCCTCCGTTCCTAAATATAAGTCTTTTTAGACATTTCAAATTGACTACAACATACGGATGTATGTAGACATATTTTAGAGTGTAGATTCACTCATTTTGCTCCGTATGTAGTCACTTGTTGGAATCTCTAGAAAGACTTATACCGCATGATTCTTTGCTCCTTCTTACTACTACGTACTACTTCGCCGGCATGTGGCACAGCCAGCAGCATCTGGGTCGACGTAATACGTGTCATGCACCAGATTAGAGTGCGGAACGGAAGGGGGCATCACCCTGATCGTACCGCCAGTAATTCATGACTATAGTGAGTAGTCATATCACAAGTCTTTCCAGCAGTAACGCGCCATCAAATCGCATAGCCCGACCTTTCCAGCAGTAAGTAAGTTGAATCCGCTACTCCCTCACCCTCCTCGCCTCTCTGTCAAACCGCCTACGTGAAAGCTGCCGCGCGTACTGCCCGGGAAAAGCCCCGCCCTCAACTTTTAACTACGCGAAAATAGTTCGAGCTTGTTCGTTCTATATAAATACTTGTATTGTATGTTTATTCACCCGTGGGGTTGTTCAATGAATGGAGGGCCGGGGAGCACAAGTGAACAATACTACTACTAGTAGTAAGTAGGAGTCGTACAGCTAGTCACCTTAAATAGAGAGTTTCTTTTCTTTAATGCCACGTACACAAATTGAAACACTTGTTGTGGAGAGAAAAAGATAATCACTCCACTATATATGTACGCCGGGGCCTGAGTGCTTGCTTTTCTAGGGTTGCTCTCTTCATTCTCTCATCCTCTCCAGATATAAACAAGACAGCGGTAGTGACATTTTCTCTCTGCTCACCGCTGGTCACAGATCCAGCCGGATCCCTTCGGCTGGTGTGTGTAGAGGACTAGGTGCATCGTTCACGCAGCTACCGGAGGGGCCTGATCCTCTGCCCATGTCGTTCTCTCCGACATAGCGCTGGCTCGGGAGGTCCTCCGACTCTTCTTCCTCCCTGCCGTATTGTCCGCAGATCCGACCTGCCGCTGCCGCCATCCCGACGACCCTCAGGTATAATTTCTTCAAAAGCGACCTTGCTCTAGTGCCCCAGCTCCCCATGTGTCTGCATGTGCATCTTTTTCTACTCCCATCAGCTCTTCGAAAGCCACCTAAATTTTTAGTATTATTAGAGGTAAAGCTACTTCATGCATTCGAATCTAGGACTTTGTTCAAACAACGAAGAAAGGGGGGAAAGTTGTAGCATGAATCTAGGACTTGATTCAAAGAGGAAATAATATGGTGAAAGTAGTAGAGACTGGATACCCAACCGGTCTCTTGGTTGAAAAGGGAAATAATGGGAAACGCAGTACAAACTGGATAAGGAACAGATCTATTATTGGTTGAAAAAAGCATAGAAAGTGGTGGCTGGTGGACAAGTCAACAGAGTATGTCCAGGATTAGATTTGTTGCCCTCACATAGTAAAAGGTCTCCAGGATTAGAATTGCTGCCCTCACGTAGTAAAAGGTCTCAGGATTAGATTTGCTGCCCTCACATAGTAAAAGGTCTCCAGGATTAGATTTGATGCCCTCACATAGGAAAAGGTCTCCATGATTAGGTTTGCTGCCCTCACATAGTAAAAGGTCTCCAGGATTAGATTTCCTGCCCTCACATAGCATGAACAAACTCGGCATCACCACTTTATGCCTCCTTGTAGGTACATTGTGCTGATGCGTCCACTATCGCATGTCCTTATACCAACCTTTTGGTGTTGTTGTAAGGGCGCGTGTAAAATGAAGCGATCACACTGTTACCGTAGGGACATGTCTAACCAGTGTTATTGTTAATCTAATGCATCCAGTGATAAGATGCAATTAAACTGTGTTACATATGGTACTCCTACTGTTTTCCCTAGTATGATAAGTAAGTTGCTCCTTTACGCAGCTGAGTGTCCTGGTGTCTCCACGGTCCCATGCCCTTAAACCAACTCTTTAGCTGCTGTTGATTTACTGTATCTGGTAAACAAGCAATGCCACCATTAAAGTAATCCCATATTTGACGAATGTCATTGTTGTCGTAATGCTTCCGGTAACATGAAGCATTGCTGACGTTTTAAAATTTCTACTGTCCTTGCGTGATTGCCATGAACATAATTAAGATGCTTCTTTTCA
Source organism: Triticum aestivum (assembly GCF_018294505.1). Lineage (NCBI taxonomy): Eukaryota > Viridiplantae > Streptophyta > Magnoliopsida > Poales > Poaceae > Triticum > Triticum aestivum. Next base: position 494,803,717 of record NC_057814.1, on the reverse strand, counting down.
TTTCGTGTATGTTTCGTATATTCCTATTGACCAGCAACTGTTTACTTTCTATCTTTTTTTGCAGATAGGGATATCCATTTCACCTTGTTGCTATTGTGACCTTTTGGTGAACTACACAAAACACTTTTTTTGGAATGAGTGTCTTGTGCAGTTCAACTAAAATGTCACGTGGGCAACATCTCTCAATTTTGGTGGAACTGCACAAAATGGTGATTGGAGTTTCCAAAATCTCCGTCAAGTTCTGCTGGTAATCTCATGCAACATTTTATTAGCCTTTGCAAGATGAGTCGTCACTGTCACCACAATGCCACTTTATTTTAGTGGAACTGCACAAAAGGATAAGCAAATTATAGTTGCACCTTACATGAGCCAGACAGCCAACCTTAATGTTCCTCAATTTTAGTGCAACTACTAAAGAAGAACCTACCAGCTCACGAGAGCAAGTACTTCTTGCTAGCTGAATGATGCAATCTTTGCTTCATTTCAGGTGAACTGCAGAAAAAGGCGCATGAATTGAATCATGGAACTCAAGGCAGGCCTCATCCGAGTGGAGCTTCAGGTTGAGTTCAAGGAGTGCCACAATTATAGTAATCATGCTCTTCTTGTTTGTGTTGTGCAAATAGGAATACTCAACTACAGTTGTTGTGACGGTCAAAAGCATTCGCCAAGTTCTTCGGTTGTATGACATGGCTAGCCAAGATGGATTTAATCTCGATATTCACTTTATCAAAAGGCTCTAATGGGTTGGTTCTGAATCTTGCAAGCTAGGAATCAATGAGATGTGTAGGCATATTTTTGCACTTATTATTTGAATCTTATTTGTTGGTTATGAATCTTGCAAGCTGGGAATCAATGAGATGTGTAGGCATCTTTGTTGTACTTATTATTTGGATCTTATTTGTTGGTTCTGAATCTTGCAAGCTGGGAATCAATGAGATGTGTAGGCATCTTTGTTGTACTTATTATTTGGATCTTATTTGTTGGTTCTGAATCTTGCAAGCTGGGAAACACGGCATGATGATACAGAGGACAACAACCAAAACAAACAGTTCAAACTTGGTAGTATTATCTGTGTGAAAGTGCGACAAATGTGTTGATCGTGTGCGTCCTGAGAATAATAATTCTAATTGTTGTGCATGTTGATCCTGTGGCACTTATAGAACGAGCCAATGCATTGCTTGTTTTAAGTATAAATTTCTATTAAAGCTAATTAAATTGAAGTAAAGTGACCACTAACTCCTGTTATGATAGTACCAATACAGACCCGCTCGTGAACCGACGTGTGGCCGGAGTAGGTTTCTTAATGGAGGCGTTTGAATGCGCCGAGGGTGCATCTTCTCCCGGGCGTGCAGCGGACGAGGGAGGGGTAGTAACTGTTGTCGCCTGCACACACAGTTTACTGTTGAATCCAGTTCGCCAAGAGCTAAAAAACGAACTGCTGCCGCCGCCTACCCACTCGTTCACTTGAAGAGACTCCAATGGCGATCCGAGTGGTGAGCCTGCTGGATATGGACTTCAGCAAGGAGTTCCCCTTTGAGTTCGTCGTTCAGTCCTATGGCTGCACCAAGTTGAATGTGGTGTACACCAATGATCCGGCCTCGGTGAAGCTTTGCCTCGCCGAGTTCAAGCAGTACCTACAGGACGAGAAAGCACAAGGTTGCAGGACTAGACCTTGTGCCCATCCATTCGTCTCCTGACAGGGACCAGCGGATCGCCGTCGCCCAGGTATCTGTGCGGGACGAGGTTCTCATCTACCACTTCTGTAGGGCCATCAGAGGTTCTGGAGCATTTGCCCGTTTCATCGGTAGTGCCGACTACACCTTCGCTACGGTGGAGAGAAGGAAGAATGCGATGATTCGGCCATCTGGTGCAACAAGCTTGTCGACATCCAGAAGCAATACAAGATCATCAGCAACGGGCAGGAGAAGGACTCCGTGGTTGACCTCGCCGAGACCATCATCGAGCCCTGATACGCCAACATGAAAGAAGACAATGATACCAAGGACCCGAACACGTGGGAGGTACCTCTGAATCTAGCCTACATAACCTACGCGGCCAAGGACGCATACGCATGCTACGGCATGTCCAGGCAGATCTTGGACATGAGGGCGTGTCTGCTTCCCATAACCGACGAGTACACGGACAGCCACAGCGTCATGATCATGCGTGCCAGGAAGGTCTAGATGTTGTACTTTATTTGTTTATAAGCACCTTTATCATCTGAGTGTTTCATGCATTAGCCTATGTGTCGTAATTATCTATTTTGTCCGAAATATTTCTTTTAAGAACCCATTAATCTGTTTGCTATTTTTAGTGGCTATTTGCTTATGTATGTAACTAGTTCACTTGTCCGTTTAAAAAAACTAGTTCACTCGGCTGTCGTGCTTTGAATCTCCTTCCTCCCAACATATTCCCCTCCTCAGGTGGACCCAGCAGGTCTGGTACACAGACATATGGGACCAACCACCTATCCATTTGTATTTCTTTACTTTGTTCAATCTTTCGTCCTCTTCCTATACAGTGGCTGGCCATCATAGCCTATGGCATTGGCCAGGCCATCCCTCTACTACCACACATTGTCCGGCGGCGGCAGCTCCACCGGCCCACCCTGCACCCGAACAAGTCAACCCTCGTACTCCCCTCTGCCTGCGTCTTCCCCCGCTCCGGTTCGTTCGGTCCGAGGTCTCGACGTCGTCCTCCGCCTTGGTGCTCTAGCCGCGGCGCCACCGTCTGTCGTTCCGAACATGGTCAGCAAAACAAGCGGAATCGGGAGACAACTGTTCGTCGAGAGGCTGACAGTCCCGGGCCCACCAGGTCCATGGCCTAGGTTTTGTTGTTTAACATGGGCAGCCCACGACATGTTTCAACATTTTTTTTGGATCCAGCAGGTATCAAGCAGCCTCTGGGCCTCCCAACCTAGCTTGACTATAACATCAGCAGCCAAAGTTATGTTTGTTTTTTCAAGACGACGCACAGCTCAGTTCTATTTTTCTATAAGAATGCAAAACTGAACCTATGTTTTCTATAAGAATGCAAAACTGAACCTATATTTATATCTTATTTTATTACATCTATATATATAGTGTTACTATTCATCACCCAGGGTGCAGAATAAATTATTCTTCACCCGAGGTAATCTTACGATCATTTCATAATTAAATTACGTTTGGAATTCAAATAATTACATCCTTATTGATTCATTACGTAAAATTTGGCATAAAAAAATAAAAATATAGGGCATAAGACAAGAAAATTTGCAGTTTATGTGTATTTTACACTATGTTTTTACGTTTGTAATTTTACATAACATAAAATATTTTTTACGACGATTATATATTTTCTTACGGTCTCTTTTTACGTCAGAAATAAGACAAAACTTATGAAACGTAAAATTACGATGCATTGATGGTAAAATAGAGGGGGGGTGAAGAATAACTATTCCTCACCCAGGGTGACGAATAGTCAATCCTTATATATATATATATATATATATATATATATATATATATATATATATATATATTAGAAAGAACATAAGTTTCCGTTAAACCTGTCGTTCGTCCAACCATTTTATAGACCTTCCCACTTCCTTTATTTTTTGTTTTCATTAATCCTATATCTGAATTTTCTCCCACTTTCTTTTTCGATGTAAACTGAGTTTTCTCCCAGTACTTTTCCCTAGAACCAACTCAACTATCCCACGTCTAGCCTAAAAAGTAATAATACCCCACGTACTATTAACTCATCAAATTAAAATGATATTTTATTTCGTAAGTTGAAAGTTCTTACAAAATAATAATAATAATAATTGTTTATATATAACTTGGCAAGTTAACTCTTAGTGATTGCATACATAAGCTTGCAAAGATTTTACTGACCAATGTAGTAATACACTTGCAATCATGTGTTTATGTTTTTATAACATTTCTCCGTCTAGCCCAACATGATATTTTCACCCAGCCCAGCAAGTCCGCGGATTTCGAGAAAAATGCAAATGGGCTTTAAATTCTACCATATATATAAACGGGCTGCATAGATGCTACATCATTGTTTCACCCAGCCCACCAAATGGACTAAAAAACAAATGGACTGGCTGACATGTGGGCCAGTAGGTCGAAGCCTAAGAAGGTGTTGGATTTACATCCAACAGCCGGCATTCTTCTTCAATCTCTCGTCTTCTTCCCCCAGCGCTGTCGGGACCGCCTGCTCCAGCCTCCGGCGTCCAGCGGCGTTGTTTTGCGTGCCTCAGCGAAACGCTACCCCGCCGACGGCCAGGCCATCCCTCCACTCCGCACCTCCTGTTATTATCTGCCGAGTGTAGGCCCACCCCGCACCCGAACCAGTCAAGTTTCCCACTCCCCTCCGTCTGCGACTCCACTGCCGTGTCTTCCCCATCTCCAGGTCGTTCCAGTCTAGGGCCTCGCCGTCGTCCACCGCCTCGGTGCGCTCGGCGCGGCGTGGTCAACATACGAGAGTCATCAGAAGAGGACTGTACATGGAGAGCCTGGCGGCTGGGACCCACGAGGTCCATGGTCGCACGCAAGGAAAGTTCCTCCTTATTAAGCTGTTTCCTCCCCCTGACAGCTGGGACCCACCGGCTGTATCATCGCACGGAAGGAAGTGCCTCCTTGTTATGCAAAAAAATATTCCTCCCGTTGACAGCTGGGACTCGTCAGATTTGGTGGCTGACTTGTGGGCCTACTAAGCGGACGTGTACGCAGGGCTTTGTCAACTTAATCAACCAAAGATTCTAGCAGCTGGACCGTTGGATGTTAATCCAACAGCTGTGCTCCTTCTTCAACCTCTGTTCTTGCTCGTGCCTCCCATGGGCGGCACCGCGGCAGTGCTGCCGCGCACCCGAACCAGTCAAGTTTCCCACTCCTCTCCATCTGCGACTCCACTGCCGCGTCTTCCCCATCTCCGGGTTGTTCCAGTCTGGGGCCTTGCCGTCGTCCACCGGCCTTGGTGCGCTCGGCACGGTGTGGTTAACGTGGTCAACAACCGAGAGTCATCGGAAGATGACTGTACATGAGAGGCTGGCAGTGGGGACGCACCACGCCCATGGACGCATGCATGCAACTGCATCCTTTTTACCCTGAAAAATAATGTTTTCTCCCTTGACTGCTGGGACCCACCAGCTACATCTTCGCACGCAAGGAAGTGCGCCCATATTACGGGCAAAAAAATGATTCGCCCCCTGACTGCTGGGACCCACCAGCTACATCTTAACGCGCAAGGAAGTGCGACCATATTACGGGCAAAAAAAATGATTCGCCCCCTGACTGCTGGGACCCACCAGCTACACCATCGCACGCAAGGAAGTGCCTGACAGTCGGGACCCACCCGGTCGAAGCGTACGTAGCATTATCATTCTGGTCGCGAATGTGTACATACATACTGGTCGATCGGTCTGTCTGCAGGCTGCAGCGATGAACCGTGGTCGTGCAAGGAAGGGCACGTGTGGTAGTAGAGGCGTGCACGTGTGGTAGTAGAGGCGCGCACGTAGCATGTACACGTACGTATAGCGGCCATGTTGCAAGAAAGTAAATACGGCCACGTACATACATACGGGCGGGGTCTCGAACGCCTACTCGCGCATATGTACGGCCAGGGCTCGTGTACATGGCTGGGTCGGAACGGAGAAACAGCTCGTCGTCGTGTTCATGGGGAGCCAGCCAGCTGGGTCAGAACAGAATGCGTCGTCATGTTCATCGGGAGGGCTTGGACGGAACAGGCGATGGAAACGAGGCCTGGCGTACCGCAGAACGGAGGAAATGGCCTTGTGTTCGACCGGCCACGGTGGAAAGTGGATCCTATTCATCGGGAGGGGTATGGCGTACCGCAAAACGGAGGAAACGGACCTCCTACAGTCGAAACGGGGGTCCTGTTCATCGGGAGGGGTGTGGCGTACCGCAAAACAGAGGAAACGGACTTGTGTTGGAGCGCTACTGTCGAAATGGGGGTCATGTTCATCAGGAGGGGTGTGGCGTACCGCAAAACGGGACTCTACGGGATACTGTTCATCTCCATCGTCGACCCCCTCCAGCCTCCACGGGCTACTGTTCATCCACCGTCGATCTCTTCCAGCCTCCACCTGCGACTGTTCATCCACGGGCTCCTGGTCATCCAGCCTCCACCGCACGCTACTCCACCAGCTACTGTTCAACCAGCCCTCTCCACGGGCTCCTGTTCAACCACCCCTCCACGGGCTACTGTTCATCTAGCCCTCCACCATCTAGTGTTCATCAAGCCCTCCACGGGGTCGTCCTGTTCATCCAGCCCTCCACGGGGTCCTGTTCATCCAGCCCCAACCGGCTCGATCGATCGGGGTCCTGTTCATCCAGAGGCAACACCACGGGGTCCTGTTCATCCCCCCCCCCTCGGGAACTATTCATCCAAACCCCCCAGCAACGCTCACTGTTCATCCAGAGGCATCATCGATCGGCTTCAGTTAGCAGGAGTAGCGAAGGAATCGCTCGATCGGGTTCAGTTAACAGTCATCGATCGATCGCTCGGGTTCAGTAACGCGTAGCCTGCAGTGCAATCGCTCGGGTTCAGTAGGCGAACGCCTCGCTCGGTTTCAGTTAGAGCCCAACGCCTCGCACCCACGCGCGTGCGTGTACGAGAGAAACGCGCAAACCTCCGTGCATCGCTCGGTCCCGATCACCCACCGTAACCGGGAACACCCCGATATTTTCGTCGCCCTCGCTTCTAGCTACCACGGTTTTTTCCGTCATGGACGGCCCAAAGAATGTCATGCAGCTGCGTGTCCGGCCCACCCAGGACGAAAAGCCCATTTTCTATCATGATTTTTTGTCATAGAAGTAGGACCCCACCACATCTATGATAATATCGGGTTTTGTCACAATTATTGTCATAGAAGTGTCATAAGTATGACAGAAAAAATTCGTTCGGCCCAAAATGTCACGGATGTGTCTTTTTTTGTAGTGAAAGTGTGCAAGCTCCAGCGATCCATCTATGGACTGGTGCAAGCATATCGGAGTTGGAATATACGCTTTGACGAGGTGATCAAAGCATATGGTTTTATACAGACTTGCGGTGAAGCCTGTATTTACAAGAAAGTGAGTGGGAGCTCTATAGCATTTCTGATATTATATGTGGATGACATATTCTTGATTGGAAATGATATAGATTCTCTGGATAGCATAAAAGGATACTTGAATAAGAATTTTTCAATGAAAGACCTCGGTGAAGCTACTTACACATTAGGCATCAAGATCTATAGGGATAGATCGAGACGCTTAATAGGACTTTCACAAAGCACATACCTTGGCAAAGTTTTGAAGAAGTTCAAAATAGATCAGTCAAAGAAAGGGTTCTTGCCTGTGTTGCAAGGTGTGAAGTTGAGTAAAGACTCAAAGACCGACCACGACAGAAGATAGAGAGAGAATGAAAGTCATTCCCTATGCCTCAGCCATAGGTTCTATAAAGTATGCCATGTTGTGTACCAGACTTGTAGTGTGCCTTGCCATGAGTTTGGCAAGGGGGTACAATAGTGATCCAAGAGTGGATCACTGGACAGCGGTCAAAATTATCCTTAGGTACCTAAAGAGGACTAAGGAAATGTTTCTCGGTTATGGAGGTGATAAAGGGTTCAACGTAAAGGGTTACGTCGATACAAGCTTTAACACTGACCCAGATGAATCTGAGTCTCAATCCGGATACATATTGAACGTGGGAATAGTTAGCTAGAGTAGCTATATGCAGAGCATTGTAGACATAGACATTTGCAAAGTACACACAGATATGAATGTTGCAGACCCGTTGACTAAAACCTCTCTCACACAAAAAACATGATCACACTCTAGTAAAATCTTTGGGTATTAATCACATGGCGATGTGAACTAGATTATTGACTCTAGTAAACTCTTTGGGTGTTAATCACATGGTGATGTGAACTATGGGTGTTAATCACATGACGATGTGAACTAGATTATTGACGCAAGAGGGATACTGGTGGAAATATGCCCTAGAGTCAATAATAAAATGGTTATTATTATATTTCCTTAATCATGATAAAGGTTTATTATTAATGCTAGAATTGTATTGGTCGGAAACATAAATACATGTGTGGATACATAAACAAATATTGTGTCCCTAGTGAGCCTCTACTAGATTAGCTCGTTGATCAAAAGATGGTTAGGGTTTCCTAACCATAGATATGAGTTGTCACTTGATAACGGGATCACATCATTAGGAGAATGATGTGATGGATAAGACCCATCCGTTAGCTTAGCATATGATCGTTCAGTTTATTGCTAATGCTTTCTTGAATGTCAAATACATGTTCCTTCGACCATGAGACCATGCAACTCCCGGATACCGGAGGAATACCTTGTGTGCTATCAAACGTCACAACGTAACTGGGTGATCATAAACATGCTCTACAGGTATCTCCGAGGTTGTTTGTTGAGTTGGCATGGATCAAGATTGGGATTTGTCACTCCGAGTATCGAAGAGGTATCTCTGGGCCCTCTCGGTAATACACATCAAAAGAATCTTGGAAGTAAACTGACTAAGGAGTTAGTTACGAGATGATGTATTACGGAACGAGTAAAGAGATTTACCAGTAACGAGATTGAACTAGGTATGAAGGTACCGACGATCGAATCTCGGGCAAGTAACATACTGACAAACAAAGGGAATTACGTATGTTGTCATTACGGTTCGACCGATAAAGATCTTTGTAGAATATGTAGGAACCAATATAGGCATCCAGGTTCCGCTATGGTTATTGAACGAAGAGGTGTCTCGGTCATGTCTACATAGTTCTCGAACCCGTAGGGTCCGTACGCTTAACGTTCGTTGACGATATAGTGTTATAGGAGTTATATGATTTGGTGACTGAATGTTGTTTGGAGTCCCGGATGAGATCACAGACATGGCGAGGAGCTCTGGAATGGTACGGAGGTAAATATTGATATATAGGACTATGATATTCGGACACTGGAAGAGTTTCGGAGTGCACCGGGTAGTCATCGAGTCACCGGAAGGGGTTCCGGACACCCCTGGGAGGCCTATGGGCCTAATGGACCAAGGCGAGAGACACACCAGCCCACAAGGGGGCTGGCACGCCCCTCTCCCTGGCTGCCGGCCCTAGGGAAGGAAAGGTGGAGGGATAGCCCCTCCTGCCTTCCCCTCCACATGGGAGAAAGGAAAGGGGGGCGCCACCCTCCCTTGCCTTTCCCCGCGCGCCTAGAAAGGCAAGGGGGCGCGGCAAAGGGGCAGGACCCCAAGTGGGATTCGTCCCCACTTGGGGCGCCTCCTTGGCTGCTCCTCCCTCCCCCCACCTATATATATGTGGGAGGGGACGCCACACAAGGCCACGACAATCTGTTAGCCATGTGCGGCACCCCTATCCACAGTTTCGTCCCTCGGTCATATTTTCGTAGTGCTTAGGCGAAGCCCTATGGAGATAGCATCACCATCACTGTCACCATGCCGTCGTGCTGCCGGAACTCATCCACTACCTTGCGGTCTTGCTGGATCAAGAAGGCGTGGACGTCACGGAGCTGAACGTGTGCTGAACGCTGAGGTGCCGAACGTTCGATACTTGTAACGCCCACGATGCGGCTATATCTCCCACGTGTCGAGGCACGACTTAGAGGCATAACCGCATTGTGGTTTAGTCGCAAGAAGAGTCATCTTCACACAATCCCATGTAATGAACAAAAATGGGATAAAGAGTTGGCTTACAATCGCCACTTCACACAATACATAAATAAAACATACATCAATCAGAGTACACACATAGGTCCGACTACGGAACCAAAATAAAAGAAGACAACCCCAAATACTAGATCCCTGATCGTCCCAACTGGGCTCCACTACTAATCTTCAGGAAACGAAACAACACAACGAACAAGATCTTCATCGAGCTCCCACTTGAGCTCAGTTGCGTCACCTTCACTGGTATCGTCGGCACCTGCAACTATTTGGAAGAATCTGTGAGTCACGAGGACTCAGCAATCTCACACCCGCGAGATCAAGACTATTCAAGCTAATAGGAAGGATGGGGTAATGGGGTGGAGCTGCAGCAAGCACTAAGCATATATGGTGGCTAACATACGCAAATAAGAGCGAGAAGGGAAAGCAACGGAACGGTCGTCAACTAGTAATGATCAAGAAGTGATCCTGAACTCCTACTTACGTCAAACATAACCCAAAAGCCGTGTTCACTTCCCGGACTCCGCCGAAAAGAGACCATCACGGCTACACACGCGGTTGATGTGTTTTAATTACGGTCAAGTGTCAAGTTCTCTACAACCGGATATTAACAAATTCCCATCTGCCACATAACCGCGGGCACGGCTTTCGAAAGATAATACCCTGCAGGGGTGTCCCAACTTAGCCCATTATAAGCTCTCACGGTCAACGAAGGATATTCCTTCTCCCGGGAAGACCCGATCAGTCTCGGAATCCCGGTTTACAAGACATTTCGACAATGGTAAATCATGACCAGCACAGCCGCCCGATGTGCCGACAAATCCCGATAGGAGCTGCACATATCTCGTTCTCAGGGCACACCGGATGAGCAAGCCGTCGGGTTGGCATAGACCCTGGTTGCCCAGGGGGCGCCGGACATCGCTCGGTTTGGACCAGCACTCGAAGGAGAACTGGCCGGGGGGGGGGGTAAATCAAGATGACCCTTGAGTCTGCAGAACCCAAGGGAAAAAGGCTTAGGTAGGCAAATGGTAAAACCAAGGTTGGGCCTTGCTGGAGGAGTTTTATTCAAAGCGAACTGTCAAGGGGGTCCCATAAATCACCCGACCGCGTAAGGAACGCAAAATCAAGGAACATAACACCGGTATGACGGAAACTAGGGAGGCAAGATTGGAACAAAACACCAGGCATAAGGCCGAGCCTCCCACCCTTTACCAAGTATATAGATGCATTAATTAAATAAGAGATATTGTGATATCCCAACATATGCATGTTCCAACAAGGAACAACCTTCACCTGCAACTAGCAACGCTATACGAGGGGCTGAGCAAAAGCGGTAACATAGCCAAACAATGGTTTGCTGGGAAAGGTGGGTTAGAGGCTTGACATGGCAATATGGGAGGCATGATATAGCAAGTGGTAGGTAGCGCGGCATAGCAATAGAGCGAACAACTAGCAAGCAAAGATAGAAGTGATTTCGAGGGTAGGGTCATCTTGCCTAAAATCCCGCTAGGAAGAAGAACGAGTCCATGAAGAAGACAAACGGACGAAGTCGAACAAATCCTCACAACTCCGGAACGAAACCGAAGCTAACGAGAGAAGCAAACCGGAAAGAAGCAAACAACATAGTAAACAACCACCGCATACACATGGCATGATGCGCAAACAAGTATGATTCATGTCCGGTTTAAAGAGGCATGGCATGGCAAAGTGCAAGAAACAACACTACAAATTAAGTGGAGCTCAATATGCAACGAGTTGCATATTGACGAAACACCACATCAGTTATTTAGTTCTCTCTCGGTTATGAACCCAACAATATTAAATGTTGATTAACATGGCAAGAGGTGAAGCCTAAGTAAACTATCTATTTAGGCAAGTTTAAATGAGGCCGGAAATAACATACAACAATTCCGAAAAATCCCCATATGCATATTTTAGATTTGGTACAGTTCTGCCATAAACATAATTTTAATGTTGTTAAACAGCAAAATAAACTGCACCAAGTTAATCTATGCATTTTTCCACCCCATTTGCATATGAAGTTTATTTAAATCCGAGCTACGGTTATTTAGTTAAGAAATAAGTCATTTTAGCATGTTATTTATGCAAAATTAAACAAACAGCAAGTTTAAACATATTAAACATGGAGGAGAGCAGCATATTGTGAAACTAGATGAAATTCTGAGCATTTTTTATATATAAAGTTTTAACATATGATGCACTGTTAAAGAGTTATTATATGCATGATGTTTGAGGGTTTTTCTGTAAAACAGGTAAATCACTGGATAATAGACAAATTCGTCCCGAGCAGGAAAAAACCATATCGGGCCGAAACTGAGGGAACTGGGCTGCTCACCATGGGCTGAGGCCCAGGTCAGCGGAGAGGGAGGCCGGCAGGGGGATCTAGCAGCGGGTGGCTGGGCCGTGGTGCGGCCCATGAGCGCGTGGGAGGCTGGCCAGTTGCACGACGAGGAGGAGCGCGGTCAACGCGCACGGTCGCGCGGGGCTCGAGCAGTTTGAGCTAGCGGCGGCACGAAGCAGAGGAGTCCATGGCGCGGCTGTGGACTTGCGGCAAGCGTCAGATCCGGACAAGGAGAGGCATGGGGACGCGGATCCGCATGGGGCGACGAGGCAGGTTGGGGCGCCGGTGTCCCGTGGCGGCGATGAAGCGGCGGAACGGCGCCATGGCGCGGCGAAGGGAGCTCATGTTCCTCCTGTACAAGGAGAGGCACTAGACTGAGAGAGAGAGGAGGAGAAATCGAGAGGAAGGAGGGGACCAAGGCAAGGGTCAGCGGAGCACGGGCCTGGGCTGCCGTAGTCGACCTCCGGCGAGGCAGGAGGCCTGCTGGTTCTTCCGACGAGCGGCGCGGGGACGAGGCCGGCTGGATCGAGGGCTCGAGGAGCTCCTCTCCTTTGCTGCTGGACAAGCACGGGAGCCGGGAGGGGAGGCGGCTGCGAGCAGTGGGGAGCGGCTGGTGCTGCTCCGGTAGGGAGGTGGAGGTGCACGGGAGGCTCGGGGTCGAGCCTTTGCTCTCCCGAGCAAGGAGGCGGCGGGATCGAGGGGAAACTGCGGGATGGATGGATTGGATCGATGGGGAAAACAAGGAAGGTGGCGGCGGCATGGAGATTGATGGATGGGACAGCTCCCCTAGATTTTACGATTAGGCTAGATTAGGTATGGGGTTGTTGTTTAAATAGGCAGGGCAGAAAACAGAGGGGGGTTTAGGGGCGTCCGATTATAATCGGGCGGTCGAGAATAAGTAGGCTAGAGCGTCCAATTAAGAAAACGGAGATGTTTTGTAGATGTTTGGGGATGATCCGAATGCAACGGTAACAACAAACCGGGTCGGGTACGGGACAACTTTCGGACGCGCGGGAGGGGATCGCGGGCTGACGAGAGAGGTTAGTTGGTTTGACAAGAGGGAACCGAAAACACGGTTGGTCTTGGAACGGTCAACGAACGCAACGGAGGGAAGCGAGGAGCGGCAACTACGAGCGGATGCAAGCTTTAAAAAAATGACGGCAACGAGGTGCCGATGCAATGCGGATGATGCCATGATGAAATGCAACCAACAAATAAATACACACAACGATCACAAAGAACATGGAAGGCATCTGCAGCGTCGGTCTTGGGGCGTTACAACACTCCACCACTACAAGAGGATCTCGTCCCGAGATCTAGGATTGCACCGGAGAGAAAACGAATAGGGCAGAGGTAAAACAAAGTTGCTTCTTTGACAAACAAGTGAAACCAAAGAACCTTGAGAGGTTGAAAACTTGAAAGAAGAATACGACAGAGTTGAACAAAATTGAGAAGACTCCGGTAGAAAAGAGAAACAAGGAACACCATGTGAACTTTGGAGTTTGCAAAGCTATGAATGACGAGAACAATGGACGAGAAGTACATGCAAGCACTCCGGTTGAAACGAGATGTACAAGGAACGATAATGATCAATTACGATAACGCTCCGGTTGGAAAATGGAAGGGGTAGAATATGGACTTGGCAAAATGAAAGCACTTGGATTAGACTCCGGTTAAAACTAGATAGAGAAGGAATCAGATTGATATAATTTGGACATCACTCCGACTGTAAATGGAAGGAATTGAACATGATCTTGACAAGATGAGAGGATACTCGATGAAATTAACAACACATTGCCTCCGGAACTAATGAAAGAATGGCACAAGGGGTAAGAAAGATTTCGGACAGCACTCCGGTTGAGAAGGGAGGCAAAACTTGACAGAATGGGAAGAACTTGAAAAGAGGGCACGACACTCCGGCTAAATGGATAAGAAAGGAAAAATTACATGATCTTGACAAAACAAGATGATTGGTTGAAGAGAGCGATATCACAATGCCTCCGGGACGAACGAATAGAAGATAGATCGTCGGAATAAAGAATGGAGAAGAAAATGCCAACTTCTTCCACCAATGATCTTGGAAAGCACCCTTCCAAGAAGGTTAGAACAGAGTTGTTGGAAAAAAACCAACAACGAAACGAATAAGCTTGTAGTGGGCTTATAGAAAACTTCTCAAGATAGAGGTGAAATTCTGCCACTACGGAAACAGTTGATTGGATTGAGATCAACAAGGAGAAGAAAACTTCTTCACCAAGATGAGAAGGAGAAAATTTGATCATTGATAAACACCACAAATAGCTACATTCCTTAGGGAAGGCTATAGGTGAAATATAACCCAATATAACTCCAACAAAAAGATTGATTGGTTGAAAAGATCTCTTGAACGAAGATAAAATGATGGATTTAAATATGTCACTCTTGAAAACTTTGTGAATCATGAACCCGAAGGGAAATTATCCAGAATGACATAGCACCACCTCAAAAGATAAGGTAGAAAGAATTGCACTTCGGAATGCGAGATGAAGAATGCTTGTACTCCACAAAACAAAACATGTGTTGAGCACCATGTTTATTTTGGAGTAAGCTTGACGGATCATAACTTCGAGAGAAATCTTGAAGAACAATTGAAGAACGAAAAAAAATCCTTGATGAACCACCATGTAGAGCCTCCATGAAGAACTCCGGTAATAAAAGAATGATCAAACGAAAGGGAAAGTTGAAAAGAACTCCGGGAGAAGCCTTGCAATGATTAGTTGAAGCTTTGAAATGATATAACCAAGAAAAACTTGGAACTCCAGAAAGAAAAATGAACAAATGAGATCAAGAATTTTGATGAATCTCCAGAATAAGGAATTAATCACTTGGATGAAACAAGAATAAGAATTACATTATGCTTAGCCTTCACCAATTTAGATTGATGACAAGCAACGGATTTTGCATACTACTTATTCTCGTAGAAAGGATTAAGATAGATATTGCTCAAACTTGAGAAAAGTCTTCAACAAACCACTGGTAGGATTGAAACAACGGATAAATTTATATGATAACCAAGGAAGAGAACTCTTGAACGAACCACCGTAAGAATTGGAAATGAAAGTAGCAAAGGCGCAATTCATCGGGAAGAATTAGAAAACGAATAAAGATACTTGACAAAATTTAGACACATGAGAACGAAAAGATCATGAACTGATTAGAGGATATTTGAACGATGCACCGGAAGAATATGGAGATGAACGAAGAGACATCAATTTAGAATAATTGGAGAACAAGGCTGAAAACTTAGAACGAAGAAATCTTCTGAAATGATGGCCTTCGGAGAATCAAACTGAAAAGACTCCTGAAATGCTCCGGATGGGTGAAAAGAATTCTCACAATCAAAAACAATTATGAGAGGATGGCATCAAGCTAGAACCATGAATCTTGAAGAGAATGGAGCAAGATTTAAGAGAAACTCTTCTTCGGTCTTCAAATGTTGAGAATGACGATGAGAAACACCACCATGAATTATTGAGACACTCCGGAACAATGGATAATAGAAATGATGAACCAACGATGAAAGAATTTGAAAGATCTTGGAGAAAGACATATGACTGATGAAAATTCATTCTTACGTCAAACTTTTAAATAAATTTGAGAATAGCTCCGGGAAAAGTTAGAAGAGTCAGGTAAGATCCTGGGAAAAGACCTGTGGGTTAGGGCCCACTCAAAAGATACACCGTTGAATGATTAAAAGAAAGATTGCGCCGGTTGAATTAAATGGCTCAAAAGAGATAACAACCTCGAGATAGCTTGAACGGATTGGGAATGGAATGCGAATCTTCTGAGATATCTTCAGCACTCCAGATAACATGAATAGCAAGAGGTGGATGATTAAGTGATGCACCGACATGAGAAAGCATTTGAAATGAGGAAAAGAAAAAGATCAACACTGAAAGCTTGACTTGAGTCCACCGGAGAAGAAAAAGAACGAAGAATAATAAACTTGAAACTCCGTTAGTATCTTCATGGGAAATCACCGGATAAGAACATTGATGGAAAAGAATGGAGAAACTTCACCTCCATAAGATGGATACATGAATAAGAAATCTGAGTCCTTGAAGAAAGAGGGTGGGAGGGTGGGAAAACAAAGGCAACTTGGGTCGGATGAAATGAACACCGTTGAGAAAAAGCTTAGAACTGATCTTGCGAATGTTGGAATGACTGGATGCACTTGAAGAGAAACACGCCGGTTGGAAAGAATTGGGATGACAATCTTGATGATCGAAAGGATTAGTATTCACATAGAAATATGAGAACACCGTTTAGGAAAGGTATGGAATCAACACTTGTCATTGAAGCAACTCGAATACCACAAAACAAAACAAAAAACAAAGGATTTGGCTTGCAAAATAAGCCGGAACAAACATATGATAGAGATTTCGTCCGAAGTTTTTGTGGTGGGGCCCACACGGGCTCAATCGTACAGCACCATCATGTACAAGGCAGTGCACAAGACATACGAAGCGTCCCCGAGTCGGCATAGCCAAGGACTCTTTAAGACACTACGAGACCACTGTAAAACCAACTGTGGAAAGGCGGACCACTAGACGTCGAACCCCAATCTCATATCATGCATCTGTCGGAAAGATATCCTAGGAGCTACTTGAATTCCCACTTATAAACTCCCGAAACTTTCTGGTTATGCAATCAGGTGTTGGGGATACAGGGGACACAAAATATATCACCCAAACTAACAATACCTAGATCCAGCTGTATCCATCCTTCAACACATAACCAAGAAACCTTCGGAAATCATTTACCTCAACCTTCGAAAAGCATCCGTTATACGAGTTATGGCAATACTCCCGAACTCCCGCCCCAGTACTGGGTGGCGTCGAGGTGATCTCACCAACAACTGCATAAAAGAGATTTTCGATGTCGGCGAAACTCAGGTATTCCAGAACTGCAACGATAAAATTGTGACGACAACACCTCGGAGCTCAACTCCCCGGGACACTGCCACAACCCCTAAATGTCAGGAGGCACCAAGAACAATGTTCTCATCAAAAAACCATCGGAACGATTCCAAGATACCCGCGTGATCCTAAAAATTTTTTTGTGAAATTTGAGGAGAGAAGAGTCAAAACTTCTACGTCAGGAGGCCTCACCAGAGCGACGAAGGGACTGAGGAGTAAAAAGAATCCTACTCTCCGATATATATAATCCTAAGACTCAAAACATTTTTGTTCTAGACTCAACAACGTCAGCGATTCGATCAAGCAGGGGGCTCCTAAGTCGGGGATGGCTCTGATTACCAACTTGTAACGCCCACGATGCGGCTATATCTCCCACGTGTCGAGGCACGACTTAGAGGCATAACCGCATTATGGTTTAGTCACAAGAAGAGTCATCTTCACACAATCCCATGTAATGAACAAGAATGGTATAAAGAGTTGGCTTACAATCGCCACTTCACACAATACATAAATAAAACATACATCAATCAGAGTACACACATAGGTCCGACTACGGAACCAAAATAAAAGAAGACAACCCCAAATGCTAGATCCCTGATCGTCCCAACTGGGCTCCACTACTGATCTTCAGGAAACGAAACAACACAACGAACAAGATCTTCATCAAGCTCCCACTTGAGCTCAGTTTCGTCCCAACTGTTTGGAAGAATCTTTGAGTCACGAGGACTCAGCAATCTCACACCCGCGAGATCAAGACTATTCAAGCTAATAGGAAGGATGGGGTAATGGGGTGGAGCTGCAGCAAGCACTAAGCATATATGGTGGCTAACATACGCAAATAAGAGCGAGAAGAGAAAGCAACGGAATGGTCGTCAACTAGTAATGATCAAGAAGTGATCCTGAACTCCTACTTACGTCAAACATAACCCAAAAGCCGTGTTCACTTCCCTGACTCCGCCGAAAAGAGACCATCACGGCTACACACGCGGTTGATGCATTTTAATTATGGTCAAGTGTCAAGTTCTCTACAACCGGATATTAACAAATTCCCATTTGCCACATAACCGCGGGCACGGCTTTCGAAAGATAATACCCTGCAGGGGTGTCCCAAATTATCCCATTATAAGCTCTCACGGTCAACGAAGGATATTCCTTCTCCCGGGAAGACCCAATCAGTCTCGGAATCCCGGTTTATAAGACATTTCGACAATGGTAAAACAAGACCAGCAAAGCTGCCCGATGTGCCGACAAATCCCGATAGGAGCTGCACATATCTCGTTCTCAGGGCACACCGGATGAGCAAGACGTCGGGTTGGCACAGACCCTGGTTGCCCAGGGGGCGCCGGACATCGCTCGGTTTGGACCAGCACTCGAAGGAGAACTGGCCGGGGGGGATAAATCAAGATGACCCTTGAGTCTGCAGAACCCAAGGGAAAAAGGCTTAGGTAGGCAAATGGTAAAACCAAGGTTGGGCCTTGCTGGAGGAGTTTTATTCAAAGCGAACTGTCAAGGGGGTCCCATAAATCACCCGACCGCATAAGGAACGCAAAATCAAGGAACATAACACCGGTATGTCGGAAACTAGGGAGGCAAGAGTGGAACAAAACACCAGGCATAAGGCCGAGCCTTCCACCCTTTACCAAGTATATAGATGCATTAATTAAATAAGAGATATTGTGATATCCCAACATATCCATGTTCCAACAAGGAACAACCTTCATCTGCAACTAGCAACGCTATACGAGGGGCTGAGCAAAAGCGGTAACATAGCCAAACAACGGTTTGCTGGGAAAGGTGGGTTAGAGGCTTGACATGGCAATATGGGAGGCATGATATAGCAAGTGGTAGGTAGCGCGGCATAGCAATAGAGCGAACAAATAGCAAACAAAGATAGAAGTGATTTCGAGGGTAGGGTCATCTTGCCTGAAATCCCGCTAGGAAGAAGAACGAGTCCATGAAGAAGACAAAAGGACGAAGTCGAACAAATCCTCACAACTCCGGAACGAAACCGAAGCTAACGAGAGAAGCAAACCGTAAAGAAGCAAACAACATAGTAAACAACCACCGCATACACATGGCATGATGCGCAAACAAGTATGATGCATGTCCGGTTTAAAGAGGCATGGCATGGCAAAGTGCAACAAACAACACTACAAATTAAGTGGAGCTCAATATGCAACGAGTTGCATATTGACGAAACACCACATCAATTATTTAGTTCTCTCTCGGTTATGAACCCGACAATATTAAATGTTGATTAACATGGCAAGAGGTGAAGCATAAGTAAACTATCTATTTAGGCAAGTTTAAATGAGGCCGGAAATAACATACAACAATTCTGAAAAATCCCCATATGCATATTTTAGATTTGCTACTGTGCTGCCATAAACACAATTTTAATCTTGTTAAACAGCAAAATAAAATGCACCAAGTTAATCTATGCATTTTTCCACCCCATTTGTATATGAAGTTTATTTAAATCCGAGCTACGGTTATTTAGTTAAGAAATAAATCATTTTAGCATGTTATTTATGCAAAATTAAACAAACAGCAAGTTTAAACATTTTAAACATGGATGAGAGCAGCATATTGTGAAACTAGATGAAATTCTGAGCATTTTTCATATATAAAGTTTTAACATATGATGCACTGTTAAAGAGTTATTATATGCATGATGTTTGAGGGTTTTTCTGTAAAACAGGTAAATCACTAGATAATAGACAAATTCGTCCCGAGCAGGGAAAAAAACATATCGGGCCGAAACTGAGGGAACTGGGCTGCTCACCACGGGCTGAGGCCCAGGTCGGCGGAGAGGGAGGCCGGCAGGGGGATCTAGCAGCGGGTGGCTGGGCCGTGGCGCGGCCCATGAGTGCGTGGGAGGCTGGCCAGTTGCACGACGAGGAGGAGCGCGGTCAACGCGCACGGCCGCGCGGGGCTCGAGCAGTTTGACCAGGCGGCGGTGCGAAGCAGAGGAGTCCATGGCGCGGCTGTGGACTTGCGGCAAGCGTCAGATCCGGACAAGGAGAGGCATGGGGACGCAGATCCGCATGGGGCGACGAGGCAGGTTGGGGCGCCGGTGTCCCGTGGCGGCGATGAAGCGGCGGAACGGCGCCGTGGCGCGACGAAGGGAGCTCATGTTCCTCCTGTACAAGGAGAGGCACTAGACTGAGAGAGAGAGGAGGAGAAATTGAGAGGAAGGAGGGGACTAAGGCAAGGGTCAGCGGAGCACGGGCCTGGGCGGCCGTAGTCGACCTCCGGCGAGGCAGGAGGCCTGCTGGTTCTTCCGACGAGCGGCACAGGGACGAGGCCGGCTGGATCGAGGGCTCGAGGAGCTCCTCTCCTTTGGAGCCGGGAGGGGAGGCGGCTGCGAGCAGTGGGGAGCGGCTGGTGCTGCTCCGGCAGGGAGGTGGAGGCGCACGGGAGGCTCGGGGTCGAGCCTTTGCTCTCCCGAGCAAGGAGGCAGCGGGATCGAGGGGAAACTGCGGGATGGATGGATTGGATCGATGGGGAAAACGAGGAAGGTGGCGGCGGCATGGAGATTGATGGATGGGACAGCTCCCCTAGGTTTTAGGATTAGGCTAGATTAGGTATGGGGTTGTTGTTTAAATAGGCAGGGCAGAAAACAGAGGGGGGTTTAGGGGCGTCCGATTATAATCGGGCGGTCGAGAATAAGTAGGCTAGAGCGTCCAATTAAGAAAACGGAGATGTTTTGTAGATGTTTGGGGATGATCCGAATCCAACGGTAACAACAAACCGGGTCAGGTACGGGACAACTTTCGGACGCGCGGGAGGGGATCGCGGGCTGACGAGAGAGGTTAGTTGGTTTGACAAGAGGGAACCGAAAACATGGTTGGTCTCGGAACGGTCAACGAACGCAACGGAGGGAAGCGAGGAGCGGCAACTACGAGCGGATGCAAGCTTTAAAAACAATGACGGCAACGAGGTGCCGATGCAATGCGGATGATGCCATGATGAAATGCAACCAACAAATAAATACACACAACGATCACAAAGAACATGGAAGGCGTCTGGAGCGTTGGTCTTGGGGCGTTACAGTACTTGATCGGTTGGATCGCGAAGAAGTTCGACTACATCAACCGCATTACTAAAAGCTTCCGCTTACGGTCTACGAGTGTACGTAGACACACTCTCCCCCTCGTTGCTATGCATCTCCATGGATAGATCTTGCGTGTGCGTAATTTTTTTTGTTTTCCATGCCATGCTTCCCAACACAGTGACTGGCGGGACGTCCGGTAACTATTGGTTGTCTAGTGAACTAGAGACAAAACAGAACAAGCCCTAGGAGAAAAATGACAGTATGGTGGAGAGTCTAGGGCAGTATTGTGTGTGTAAGAGCGGAGTATCTGTGGGTTTTGAGCAAGTCATTCACGAGTACCGATGATGTCCTCTTAATAGTGCGGGATCCCTATACTCAAGAGCAAATAGGAAAAATCCTAAGCTATTTGTCTTGTATCTTCGTTCTTGAGCAATACACACTTGGTAGTCATGATCCACACATCATTCCTTGAGGAATAAAACGTGAGATATACTTGACAAACGTGATTAGTCCCCTATATGTATATTATCATCAACATTCAAATATAATTAAGGGCATGATTGCACTTTCATCACCTACCCCCTGGTTTATATAGATATAGGGGAGGTCTATCATTACAGTAAGGTCGGCTACATATAAGGTAACTGTGTTATAGACGACATCTAAGTCTTGGAGTATGCGCCAAGTCTTCAAAAATATTATTTCTATGCGCCATAGGCTGCCTTGATGTGGCCCACTAGTGAACCGTCATGGGGTCCTAGGCCTGGCCCACCTGGCCGGGAGACGGCTTGGTGAGTTACCCCTAATCTGGGACACCATCGGTAGCCCCTAAACCAGTCTTCAAGTTGGAGACGCTCCTTGGATCTTCCGCATTGTTCTTTGTCTTGGGTCGTCGTTCTTGAAAGCTGGTTCAACGAATCCGTGACAGCCTGACTTATTAGGGATGATAGACTACTCATATCAATAAGGAATTCCTTCTTTTCCGAGAACTCATTCAAAAAGAACTCTCAAGTTAAGCATGCTTGGCTTGGAGTAATTCTACGATGGGTGACTGTCACGTCCCTAGCCTTGCTATGCACTTGGACTAGCTTGGTTGCTGCATCATGTCTAAATTTCATTTAAAGTTGAATTGGGGATTGTTAAACCCTAGCACCAAATGAATTCAACTAGGTTCAAAATAAAAATATTTTCAATGAACCCAAAATGCCTTTCAAAAATGTTCATTATTTATGGAAAAAGGTTAAAACCTTTACCAGAGGTCATGCACATTTTTCCAAGCCATTTATGGTCTTTGAATTAATCCATATTGTATTTGAATTGGGGCATTTAAATACTATCAATATTTTCTAATGCTCCAACAATTCTGAAAATAGTTAAGGGCCTCTGTAATAATTCATTTAAATGCCCACAATTATTTTCAGGATTTATTAAAATGATTTGGGCTATAAACTAAATCAAAACAAAATAACAGAAATAGAAAACAGAAACAAATGAGAGAAAAGAGAGAGAAAGGAGTCTTACCTGGCCTGGCCCAGCACGGCCCAGCCCACTGGCCTGGTGCCAGTCATCGCCTACCTCTGCCAGTAGGCAGAGGAGGGACACCGCGACGCCGCCGCGCGCGCCACGGCGTCACCTGCTTGCCGCCCGCGCCTCTGGAGGATCCGGACGACGCCCACGTCGCCCGCTCGACCCCCTCGCTCTCTCCCTGGACCCCCTCCCCCTCCTCTGCTCCCTCTCGCGCGCACTCACCCGAGCACAGCCGCAGCCGCCGCTCGCCGTAGCCATGGCCACCGGCCACCCCTCGCCCTGCCGATGAGTCCACAAGCTCTGCCTCGACGCCTTGAAGTTCCCCCTCAATGCGAGCATCGCCGGACGCCCTGTCACCTCTCCATCGACTCGTCGTCCCCGCGCACGGCCGTGCATCGCCGCTGTCAAATTCCGACGCCGTCAAGCCTCCCCCGAGCACGCTGAGATCACCGTCGACCCCGCCGTGAGCTCCTCTACCGAACCCCTCTCTCCCCGCCGTCGATTCCCTGCTCTAGCCCCGCTAACCATCAGAGCCGACAGCTCCTCGCCGCCGGCCATGTCGCCACCGCGGCTACGGCCCTGCAAGCACGCGTTCAAGCTTACCACTGAACTCACTGCACCCCCACGGGTCTAACGCGCCCACCCGCGGCTCTTGCCATGCCCTGCACCGTCGATTCGTTCGACGCCCGAACGCCGGCCGCCACGCTTGCCATCGCCGCCGTCGTTCTGGGCCATCTCCGGCGAAGCTGAGAGCACCACTCGACGCACGCGAGCTCCAGCTACTCGTAGATGGGCTCCGCCGTTGATTTGGTCGCCGGAGGAAGATTTTCGAGCCTCGCCGCCGTGTCTGGCCTCGCCGGCGTCGAGTCGCCGGCGAGTTTGACCTGTTCGACCCGGGGTTTGACCTCCCCTAGCTCACTAACATGCGGGCCCAGCCCGCCTAATTAACCCAGGTTAGCTTAAGCTAAATGCTAATTAACGCAGCTAGTTAGGTTAGTCACTGACACGCGGGGCCCACAGGTCAGTTTGACCTGGGTCGCCCGTTGACCTGCTGACGTCATGCTGACGCAGTAAACTCTTTTCTGGAATTAGTTTAGTTCTAAAATAGCCAGGAAATTCCAGAAAATGCCCAAAACTTCTAAAATTCATAGAAATTCAACCGTAGCTCCAAATCAAATAATTTATATATGAAAAATTATCAGAAAAATCCAATCTATCCATTTATGCTACTTTCATGCATGAAAAACCAACTTATACCTGCTGTATAAGTGAAAACATTCAAATGGCATTTTAAATGCTCAAACTAGAGTTTGCATTTGAACCTTTGGTTCAAATGGACTCCTTTGCACTTGTTGCTAGCTGCATTAGCTCAATTCACAGCATATTGCCATGTCACATTCATGCATCATATTGTTGCATTGCATTGATTGGTTTTCCTTGTTTGCCGGTAATTGTCCCCTCTCGGTAGACGCTGCTCCGACGCTGTGATCGTTGACACTAATGAAGACTCAATGTTATCTTCAGAAGTGCCAGGCAAGCAAAACCCCCCTTGTTCATTCCGATACAATCCCACTCTCTCGCTCCTGCTCTCTTTTACTGCATTAGGACAACAACGTTTCAACTGTTACATGCTGCGGTAGCTGAACCCCTTTATCCTCTGCATGACCTGTCATTGCCACAGTAAATAGATGAAACCCACTAGCATGAGTAGGAGTTGTTTGAGCCCTGATGTGCCTACTCATTCATGCTTGTTTGTCATGCCTGCTATTGCTTAGAGTTGTGTCAGGTCTGATTCATCGGGAATGAATTGGAAAGTTGTGAACATGTCCTACTGTGTGAGAGCTAAGTGTGTGAAACGGATTTGGTAAAGGTTGCGGTGAGAGGCCATGTAGGAGTACATGGTGGGTTGTCTCATTGAAACCGTCCTCGGGAACTGAGTTCTGTGTTTGTGATCCATGAACAGTTACTACCACACATTGGGCTCCGGGCGCTCCAAGCTCTCTCGACTTATTAATCAACCTGATCTCTGTCCAGGAGTTGCAACTAGTTTCTGGTGTTTGTAGGTAGTGTTAGTAGTCTACCAAGTGGCACCCGGTACAGGTGGGCTTGGGACAGACTAGGCACACGTGGCCTGGTGTACCGAGTGGCACCCGGATGGTGGGCTCGGGAACCCTGCACACATCGTTTGGGGCCGTGAGCGACACCCCGGCTGGATCTCCTTGCGGATGGAACCCGAATAGGCGATAAACCTGGACTAGAGACTTGTGTGGTTAGTCAGGTCGTGGTCGACTCCCTCACGTGTACATGGTGGTAAGTGGCGAGAGCGTGTGTGACGAAGTACACCCCTGCAGGGTTAATATGATCTATTCGAATAGCCGTGTCCGCGGTAAAGGACTTCTGGGTTGCCTATAACAGTTCATAGACAAGTGAAAGTGGATACTCTAAAATGCGCAAGATAAGCGTGAGTGCTATGGATGGCGTCCTCGTAGGGAGACGGGAGCGGATCCATAGTGGTGTATTGATATGGTGAATATGTGGACTCGTGTGCGCCACCTCAAAAGAGTTGCTTGCAGTCGTAGTTCAGGTTAGCCACTGAGTCAAAGCTGGCTTGCTGCAGTTAAACTCCACCACCCCTTTTGTTGATACCGATGCATATGTAGATAGTTCTGATGTAAGTCTTGCTGGGTACATTTGTACTCACGTTTGCTTATTTTATGTTTTGCAGAGAGACGTCAGTCTCGCTAGTAATCCCGTGTGGACTTCGACGTTTAACTTGATACCTTAGCTACGATCTTGTGCCCTCGGCAGGATCTAGTAAATAGTCAGGCTTCTCAGCCTTTTTCATTTGTAGATGTCTGTACTCAGACATTTTAAGCTTCCGCATGTGCTTTGACTTGTATGCTCTGAATGTTGGGTCATGAGACCCATGCTTGTAATATCTGGCTCTTCGGAGCCTAATGAATAAATACTCTGAGTCGTAGAGTCTTGTTGTGATGCCATGTTGTATTTGCACATATCGAGCATATTGTGTGTATGATTGAAATGCTTGGTATGTGTGGGATCCGACAATCTAGTTGTCTATCCTTAGCAGCCTCTCTTATGGGGAAATGTAGTCTAGTGCCTCCTTGAGCCATAGTAGTCCGCTACAGCCCGGATCACCGGAGTCCTGCTAGCCCAGCACTACTGCTCTGGACACTTGACTGGCCGGCATGTGTTTCATATCGTTCCTGTGTCTGTCCCTTCGGGGAAATGTCACGCGGTGACATCCGGAGTCCTGCCTAGCCTGCTACAGCCCGGGTTCCCGGAGTCCTGTTAGCCCAGTGCTACAGCCCGGATTCGCACGCTGCTGACCGACACGTTCGACGTTGATTCATGTATGCCTGTCCCCATACGTTAGTGCCGCTTTGGGTTCACGACTAGCCATGTCGGCCCGGGTTCTCTGTCATATGGATGCTAGCGACATTGTCATATACGCGAGCCAAAAGGCGCAAACGGTCCCGGGCCATGGTAAGGCGACACCCGTGGGAGTACCGTGCATGAGGCCGCAAAGTGATATGAGGTGTTACAGGCTAGATCGGTGTGACTTGGAATCGGGGTCCCGACAGCTTTGGTATCAGAACCTGACTGCCTGTAGGTTTACGAAGCCAAACTGGTCGAAGTTGAGTCTAGAAATGCTTTAGTTATATAAGGGAATTGATTGTGGATGGGAACGTAAGGCTCTTTTTACTCCTTTACCTTATAGCCTTCTGATCTGAGTCACCCTCTTCTCTTCTACGGGGATTAAGAACTAGGATCCTTGTCTTTCTATCAGGATCACGTGTTACTAATCCGTAGAATCTTAGGATTGATGGATTCAAGCCCCAGTTCAGTTTCTACTACTTCCATGTGTAGACCGTTGATCTCGGAACCTTGATATTGTGATTCTGAGTGGTTATGCCACCATTTTGCAGGATGTCTCAAACCCTTTTTGAGCATTTACAGCCGTTATGTTGTTCGAGTCATCCCAGGTTCCTAAATAGTCTGATGCATTTGCAAATCCTTTCCGTCCGTTCTCGATGTTCCTTTGGGCCAGATTAACCACACTAATCGGTCTGTTGAGGTACTCCATTGCCTCGACATATATGTTGGAGCTATTATTATGACCCTAGGTGTCCTAGAGGATCACCTAGTAATCTAGCCATGTTTTGTGTTCCCGGTGTGATGATTCTGGCCACCATTCTCGAAAGCATCTCGTGGTGCTATTTAGTAGTAGGCATTCTATTTCTGGGTTCTTGAGCCCAAGATTCACTCCACTTACCTCCTGTTGATAGTGTTTGCTCGTTCCTTTAGGTTATTAGTAACCTTTGCGATAGTCCTCGAGGTCCGTGGTATATCCTTCTTCCAAATACCATGAACTGCTTACGGCAGAAGTTCTTGAACCAAAAGATCACAATAAGAGTGCTCTTGATGAGTCCTCCATTCTGAATTGTGAATCTGCCAGTCCTACCTTTCTGCATGGATTATCCGAAAGAAATATGTTGAACTTGTTGACATACTAAATCTATGCATCCGCAACTCAGAAAACCATATGTCCCTTTGAGTTGTCTCTCTTTAGTTGTATTCTGACC
This sequence comes from Triticum aestivum, assembly GCF_018294505.1. Taxonomy (NCBI): domain Eukaryota; kingdom Viridiplantae; phylum Streptophyta; class Magnoliopsida; order Poales; family Poaceae; genus Triticum; species Triticum aestivum. The sequence continues at coordinate 494,776,522 of NC_057814.1, read as the reverse complement.
TCTGTCTATCAATTGATAGTCAAGACTAGTTGTACATCCGTGTTATCGATGTGTACTACCCTTGTGGTCCGTCAAGCCGTTCTATTCCAGAATGACTCGGAGAAACAAACTCCGGTACCTTGTCCATATCTAGGATTGGGTGAAAGCAATTGTATTCCGCAGACCAAAATGCCAATCCAGCTTTTGCTCTACTCTACCTTGGAGCGTTACCATCCTTATGTCAAGAGTGTCATGAGAATTGCACCACCTCTTATGGATTCTTGATTTAGTGATACTCCTCGCCATCATCGTTCATTCCTCGGTCCCCGTGTTATTACAACCGGAATACCAACAAGTGAACCGTGATGTGTGAAATCAATACTCTGAGCAACTCGTTGGTTGGTAGTTAATGGCAATACTCTCATTCTTAGCGTGCTGGTTATTGAATCATCATTCTAAGGTTGATCGTGCTACCTAGTCCTTATTCCCGGTGCACCTTTCGATCAATGAGTTAGGATGGTGTCAGTCCTTGCTTATTCGGTCATATCGTCTTGCCCTGAAAAGAAAGATTGTTCTCGAGCTTAGTAACATATCGGTGGTTCGTGATTTTCCGAATATCTTCTCAGAGGTATCACCAGGTTGCCACCTGACCGCTATGTTGAGCTCGTGGTTAAATGGTTTTCCTATAAACCACTCTTTCTCCAAGAATCTGTGTTGGATACCTTGAGCTAGTTGGTTAAGCTAAACAACAACTTGGAGAGTTGGAAGATAAAAGCTTGCCTGACTTAGTTCTTTCCAAAGGATATCTCTTGTATGTGTGTTGAAGAAAGATGTTATATTCTTTGATTGATCCTCGTGATTAATTGTTGGATCTATTGTCTTGTCCAAACTTTGATTTGAGTATGCGCTATCGTCAAATCAAATCAGAACCAACGATGTTCATAATGTTGTCTTACTCGTGGTTGATCCCTCAAGCATGCACCATTATACCTTTTGGTTCTGACCAATGCTATCACTTGTTCACATAATTATGGAATTCCATCTCCATGGAAACCTGGATGAATTGTTGTTGAGCCCATCAGCAACACTGCTACCTTCTCCATGACTCGTGTTGAACATCCAGCTAGTATTGGAAACTTTATAAGCAGTATCTTCGTGTTCCGTTCACGAAGCATATGTTCGGTGTAAAAGTGACTTCCTCTATTCACATGTATCTGAAGTAAGTTGCCACCGTGAATTTGAGAAGGTTTGTTTTGCTTCCTCTGGAATCATCCCAAGTCAGTCATGCACATGCGAAGTATACCATGGCATGAGAGATTAGCTACCTCCATCCCATCGGTATTTCCTAGCACACCAAGCCACTGATTGATTTGTTCAAAGAAAGGAGTTCATGCGCTACTCCTGAAGGGCCCGGACGGACATGCACAAGACTTCGTTATCTTAATGATGGTTCCCAACCAGAGCTCGGCAGTGTTTTCTTGTAAGACTACTATGTGGTCATGCTTGTCTGGGACAGCGTGTTCACATGTTGTAGCAGAACCAGCTCATGTTTTGGAGCTTGCTATCGTAGTTCATCCCCTGAGAATCTCGCAACGTCATCTCGTCAATTTGTGTTGCAAACCTTCATTTTTCTTCCTAGACTCGATGAGTCTGGAATATCCTACCACCAACCAGATCTGAATCTCGGGCAGATGTGATGGTTGGAACGTTTCCCAAGAGCTATAATATTGGTCTCTCGGTAACCGGTAGAGTGGATGTCGTGGCCAACACACCCAACCGGAAGACCTATTATCATAGTATCTTGATTGAGGAAGTTGGCCACCTCTCCATAAGGATTTCATAAGATTCTACTTAAGTAGATATTCCTTATGGACTCTTGTGCTCCCGAAGTCCGACCTTTTACTTGATGTTCTACGTACCAAACCATTTTAATAAATGGGTTGCACTAGCACATCAAGGAGAACATTAGAAGCGGAGTGCTAAATGTCTCTCGGTCGATCATCCAGATTCTATTTCCTTAGCCTCGCTAAGGGGAAGTCTGAGAAGGTGTTATCTTCCTTTGTATCCACATTGTCCATCACTATTCATCATGGAAGTAAGATATGATGCCAAGATCCTCGGCACGGATATTGGTAAAACTTGAAGAATATGGAAATGCTCAAGTTCTTGAGAGCACGCGCAAGCATTAGGTGTCATCGTCAGCACTAACTGGGATTGGCCCCAATTTCCTCGGTTATGTTATAACCTTTCCAATAGTGGAATCACTCTCTACTGTTGGGTTTCTCCCCAGTTACTAGAATCACTCCCATCATTTGCATTTTGTTCCCAGCTTGCACCGCCATTGTGCCATCCTTCGTACTCCGCCAAACGATTGTTGTGTTTTGCCTTGGGCTGGTATAAAGAGTTTCAATGATCTCTGAATCAAAAGTAATTCTTTTTGCCACTTAAGGGAAGAATTCTACGAGTCACCTTTCCTAAGGTGCCCCGTTATGGAGTCATGGCAATTAACTCCTCGCTGCTTTGGAACCCATGCACCATATTATCTAAGCGTGGGATTGTTGCCCACCAAATCAAACCTCATCGTTTGTTCTTCCATCCCTCTCGATGTGTTTCGTGTCTCAACTCGAGATGTTTCAACATCTCATTCTGCAAGTTGATCTTGTATAGCTCGATCTTCGAGAAGATCAATCCTGTAGAGTTTCCCTCTTTTCCGTCATCATAGTTGGATGAAGCTCTCGAAAGAAATGATGTCAAGATCAAAATGATGCAATGAATCAACATCTCCGAGAAGAACAATTGGATCGTGAAGATTATGTTAGTTTGCGTTCCCCTTTCACCTTACCCTACGCTTGAATCTCGGGACGAGATTCTTGTTTTAGTGGGGGTGAGTTGTCACGTCCCTAGCCTTGCTATGCACTTGGACTAGCTTGGTTGCTGCATCATGTCTAAATTTCATTTAAAGTTGAATTGGGGATTGTTAAACCCTAGCACCAAATGAATTCAACTAGGTTCAAAATAAAAATATTTTCAATGAACCCAAAATGCCTTTCAAAAATGTTCATTATTTATGGAAAAAGGTTAAAACCTTTACCAGAGGTCATGCACATTTTTCCAAGCCATTTATGGTCTTTGAATTAATCCATATTGTATTTGAATTGGGGCATTTAAATACTATCAATATTTTCTAATGCTCCAACAATTCTGAAAATAGTTAAGGGCCTCTGTAATAATTCATTTAAATGCCCACAATTATTTTCAGGATTTATTAAGATGATTTGGGCTATAAACTAAATCAAAAAAAATAACAGAAATAGAAAACAGAAACAAATGAGAGAAAAGAGAGAGAAAGGAGTCTTACCTGGCCTGGCCTGGTGCCAGTCATCACCTACCTCTGCCAGTAGGCAGAGGAGGGACACCGCGACGCCGCCGCGCGCGCCACGGCGTCACCTGCTTGCCGCCCGCGCCTCTGGAGGATCCGGACGACGCCCACGTCGCCCGCTCGACCCCCTCGCTCTCTCCCTGGACCCCCTCCCCCTCCTCTGCTCCCTCTCGCGCGCACTCACCCGAGCACAGCCGCAGCCGCCGCTCGCCGTAGCCATGGCCACCGGCCACCCCTCGCCCTGCCGATGAGTCCACAAGCTCCGCCTCGACGCCTTGAAGTTTCCCCTCAACGCGAGCATCGCCGGACGCCCTGTCGCCTCGCCATCGACCCGTCGTCCCCGCGCACGGCCGTGCATCGCCGCCGTCAAATTCCGACGCCGTCAAGCCTCCCCCGAGCACGCTGAGATCACTGTCGACCCCGCCGTGAGCTCCTCTACCGAACCCCTCTCTCCCCGCCGTCGATTCCCTGCTCTAGCCCCGCTAACCATCAGAGCCGACAGCTCCTCGCCGCCGGCCATGTCGCCACCGCGGCTACGGCCCTGCAAGCACGTGTTCAAGCTTACCACTGAACTCACTGCACCCCCATGGGTCTAACGCGCCCACCCGCGGCTCCTGCCATGCCCTGCACCGTCGATTCGTTCGACGCCCGAACGCCGGCCGCCACGCTTGCCATCGCCGCCGTCGTTCTGGGCCATCTCCGGCGAAGCTGAGAGCACCACTCGACGCGCGCGAGCTCCAGCTACTCGTAGATGGGCTCCGCCGTTGATTTGGTCGCCGGAGGAAGATTTTCGAGCCTCGCCGCCGTGTCTGGCCTCGCCGGCGAGTTTGACCTGTTCGACCCGGGGTTTGACCTCCCCTGGCTCACTAACATGCGGGCCCAGCCCGCCTAATTAACCCAGGTTAGCTTAAGCTAAATGCTAATTAACGCAGCTAGTTAGGTTAGTCACTGACACGCGGGGCCCACAGGCCAGTTTGACCTGGGTCGCCCGTTGACCTGCTGACGTCATGCTGACGCAGTAAACTCTTTTCTGGAATTAGTTTAGTTCTAAAATAGCCAGGAAATTCCAGAAAATGCCCAAAACTTCTAAAATTCATAGAAATTCAACCGTAGCTCCAAATCAAATAATTTATATATGAAAAATTATCAGAAAAATCCAATCTATCCATGTATGCTACTTTCATGCATGAAAAACCAACTTATACCTGCTGTATAAGTGAAAACATTCAAATGGCATTTTAAATGCTCAAACTAGAGTTTGCATTTGAACCTTTGGTTCAAATGGACTCCCTTGCACTTGTTGCTAGCTGCATTAGCTCAATTCACAACATATTTCCATGTCACATTCATGCATCATATTGTTGCATTGCATTGATTGGTTTTCCTTGTTTGCCGGTAATTGTCCCCTCTCGGTAGACGTTGCTCCGACGCTGTGATCGTTGACACTAATGAAGACTCAATGTTATCTTCAGAAGTGCCAGGCAAGCAAAACCCCCCTTGTTCATTCCGATACAATCCCACTCTCTCGCTCCTGCTCTCTTTTACTGCATTAGGACAACAACGTTTCAACTGTTACATGCTGCGGTAGCTGAACCCCTTTATCCTCTGCATGACCTGTCATTGCCACAGTAGATAGATGAAACTCACTAGCATGAGTAGGAGTTGTTTGAGCCCTGATGTGCCTACTCATTCATGCTTGTTTGTTATGCCTGCTATTGCTTAGAGTTGTGTCAGGTCTGATTCATCGGGAATGAATTGGAAAGTTGTGAACATGTCCTACTGTGTGAGAGCTAAGTGTGTGAACACGATTTGGTAAAGGTAGCGGTGAGAGGCCATGTAGGAGTACATGGTGGGTTGTCTCATTGAAACCGTCCTCAGGAACTGAGTTCTGTGTTTGTGATCCATGAACAGTTACTACCACACATTGGGCTCCGGGCGCTCCAAGCTCTCTCGACTTATTAATCAACCTGATATCTGTCCAGGAGTTGCAACTAGTTTTTGGTGTTTGTAGGTAGTGTTAGTAGTTTACCAAGTGGCACCCGGTACAGGTGGGCTTGGGACAGACTAGGCACACGTGGCCTGGTGTACCGAGTGGCACCCGGATGGTGGGCTCGGGAACCCTGCACACATCGTTTGGGGCCGTGAGCGACACCCCGGCCGGATCTCCTTGCGGATGGAACCCGAATAGGCGATAAACCTGGACTAGAGACTTGTGTGGTTAGTCAGGTCGTGGCCGAATCCCTCGCCAGGCTTCCTCTTGAAGGTTGCCGAGGTACACGACGTGTACATGGTGGTATGTGGCGAGAGCGTGTGTGACGAAGTACACCCCTGCAGGGTTAATATGATCTATTTGAATAGCCGTGTCCGCGGTAAAGGACTTCTGGGTTGCCTATAACAGTTCATAGACAAGTGAAATTGGATACTCTAAAATGCGCAAGATAAGCGTGAGTGCTATGGATGGCGTCCTCGTAGGGAGACGGGAGCGGATCCATAGTGGTGTATTGATATGGTGAATATGTGGACTCGTGTGCGCCACCTCAAAAGAGTTGCTTGCAGTCGTAGTTCAGGTTAGCCACTGAGTCAAAGCTGGCTTGCTGCAGTTAAACTCCACCACCCCTTTTGTTGATACCGATGCATATGTAGATAGTTCTGATGTAAGTCTTGATAGGTACATTTGTACTCACGTTTGCTTATTTTATGTTTTGCAGAGAGACGTCAGTCTCGCTAGTAGTCCCGTGTGGACTTCGACGTTTAGCTTGATACCTCAGCTACGATCTTGTGCCCTCGGCAGGATCTAGTAAATAGTCAGGCTTCTCAGCCTTTTTCATTTGTAGATGTCTGTACTCAGACATGTTAAGCTTCCGCATGTGCTTTGACTTGTATGCTCTGAATGTTGGGTCATGAGACCCATGCTTGTAATATCTGGCTCTTCGGAGCCTAATGAATAAATACTCTGAGTCGTAGAGCCTTGTTGTGATGCCATGTTGTATTTGCACATATCGAGCATATTGTGTGTATGATTGAAATGCTTGGTATGTGTGGGATCCGACAATCTAGTTGTCTATCCTTAGCAGCCTCTCTTATGGGGAAATGTAGTCTAGTGCCTCCTTGAGCCATAGTAGTCCGCTACAGCCCGGATCATCGGAGTCCTGCTAGCCCAGCACTACTGCTCTGGACACTTGACTGGCCGGCATGTGTTTCATATCGTTCATGTGTCTGTCCCTTCGGGAAAATGTCACGCGGTGACATCCGGAGTCCTGCCTAGCCTGCTACAGCCCGGGTTCCCGGAGTCCTGTTAGCCCAGTGCTACAGCCCGGATTCGCACGCTGCTGACCGACACGTTCGATGTTGATTCATGTATGCCTGTCCCCATACGTTAGTGCCGCTTTGGGTTCACGACTAGCCATGTCGGCCCGGATTCTCTGTCATATGGATGCTAGCGACATTGTCATATACGCGAGCCAAAAGGCGCAAACGGTCCCGGGCCATGGTAAGGCGACACCCGTGGGAGTACCGTGCGTGAGGCCGCAAAGTGATATGAGATGTTACAGGCTAGATCGGTGTGACTTGGAATCGGGGTCCCGACAGTGACCAACAGGGAAGTTGGTCCCGGGTGCGCATGAGTGAGGACAAAGTGCGCAGGAAAGACTAGTATTGATCTGTGGGACCAGTCTGGATCCCGCCAGGAGTAACGACCACCGGTGGTTGCCCGACGAGGACATCTGCTCCTTTGAGTGGGAGGTGTATGTGATAGGCTGACTTATTAGGGATGATAGACTACTCATATCAATAAGGAATTATTTTCTTTCTGGGAGCTCATTCAAAACGGGAAAAACTAGTATTGATATATAATGCCAGTCTAGATCCCGCCAGGAGTAACGACTGTCGGGTATTTTCCTGCGCAACCTTGACTCAACCCCGCGCTTAGCCGGTGATGATATCCTAGCCTAGCTATGACAGCACATGCCGGTCTCCATCCCCTTGTCGTTGGGGCATCATGTTTGGCTTGTAAATCCACTGGGTGGCATCTAAGTAAGAAATGAGAAAGTTTGGCAGAAAATGTGAAATTTGATTTTAGAATATATTATTTCAATTTTGTGTATATAATTACAAAATGTGAAAAATAACATTGGTGCAACAAAACAATTCATGACAGTCGTTCAATTTTCAAAGTGTTCATGCATTTTAGAAATGTTCATGCAACTTTAACAAATGTTCACATATTTTCAGTAAATGTTCATAAAGTGTTCACATATATTCCAAAAATATTCATATAAAAAGTTCCATACAGTTTTAAACATGTTCATGCAATTTGGAGAAAGTGTTCACGACTTTAGAAAAAAAATATAGATATACTTGTAAAATGTGTCAAGTTATTTTTGCAAAATATTCATGTAATTTTTAAAAAGTTTTCATGCATGTTAAAATGTACGTCTAATTTTGAAAAGGCATTCACGTGTTTCTAGAAATACCCATATAGTTTTAAAAGGTGTTGATGCATATAAAATGCTTATGTACTTGTCAAAGTCAAGAATATAGAAAAAATGAATAAAAGCACAAAGCAAAAAAAGAATAAGAAACAATAACAATATGAAAATAGAGAAATGGGAAATGAAAAAATAAATTGAAATATAGAAATGATTACTCTTTAAAAATAGGCAAAAAAAGAATAGAGAGAGAGAGAGGAAAAGCTAGCAGAAATAAACAACCACTATGACTGGAGAAAACTGGTACAACCCAAAAATGGAGAAAGAAAAAACAACCATTATGACCCGAGAAAACCGGTACAACCAAAAAAAGATGATGCACCGTGACAAAACCAAATACTGCCACCATAAAACCAAAGCTGACCTGATGGAAAAATAAAACCAAGGCCAAGTTGGGCCGGCCCACTAAGCATGCATCATAGGCGTTGGATGACAAAAAAAATCTGGGCAGTCTGGTCCGAATTTTAGAGTTGGTTTGGTGAACCGCGTTGGAGTTGCCCTTGTCTCCAAAGAGCGTGACTATGTCTCGCTTGATGCGAGACAGTAGAACGTCTCGCGTCAAGCAGTCACCATAATGAGCCCCTAGCGCGGATCACAGGCCTTCAATGGTCTCTTTTTTCATCCTTTTTCATGTTTCTGCATTCGTTGTTTATTTTTTTTACTTTTCCTTATATTTTGAAATATTCCAAATATATCTACTATAAAAAAATACTTTGTGTACTATTTAAAAAAACGTTAATCGCGCATTTGAAAATTGTTAAACGTGTCTATCATATCTTACCACAAAACTTGTTAAGGCTTCCTAAGCTTTTAATGGTTTAAAAGTTATCAAAGAAATGAATAAATAGTAGAGCATCACTCCAATGTAATAAGATGATAAAATAGAGTGATTGTCAAATATACATTTATGTGTTATCGGCAAAAAACACAATCATTTCAGCACACTGCGACATAAATATATATTGAACTATTTTTTTGTCCAGGACACACATACTCTTATTTTTTTCAGTCGCTCCATTGGATCATGTTATATTATAGGTGTGTTGTTTTAGTATTTTTTTGTTAGGATTTTTGGGAACTTGTACACCATCGAAAACCTTAACTAGTTATGTGGTGAGCTATGATAGAAAATCCGACAAATTTTAGCTACCACCAGTGATAGTTACCATCACTTGAGTTTTTGTATGTTGTATGTACTATCTATCAAATCGAAGAGTATGTACGTGTAGTATGTAGTATATAACGATGTTTAGGTCGTATATATACTACCTTTTAGGTAGTATGCATCATATTTTAAGTATGCTCTTTTTTACATACAAATATATCCGTATTTTGCAAATATAATAAAAAGCATGGGCTAACTTACAATTTTTTCATGTAACTCACTTTGAAATATGTTATATATAATATATGAACATATTTATAATGATAAAGTAGTATATATAATACTATATTGTAGTATATGAGACATATGGATTTTCCCTATATATGTATATATATATTAATACTATTCATCACCCAGGATTCATAATAAGTTATTCTTCACCTGAGGTAATCTTACGATCGCTTCATAAATAAATTACGTTTGGAATACAAATAGTTACATTCATATTGATTCACTACGTAAAATTTGGTATAGGAAAACAAAAAAAATAGGTTATAAGACCAGAAATATCACATTTTATGTATGTTTTACACTATGTGTTTACGTTCGTAATTTTACATAACATAAAATATTTTTTATGTCGAGTATATATTTTTTTACGTTCTCTTTTTACGTATGAAATAAGATAAAATTTACTAAACCTAAAAATACGGTGCATTGACGTCAAAATAGAGAGGGCATGAAGAATAACTATTTCTTATCCAGGGTGACGAATAACGATGTACTTATTCTGCATCCTGATATATGAAAAATGTACAATGTGTGTGAAAAACAGTAGACATAAAAAGAAATACTCCATTCGTCCCATAATGTAAGACGCTTTTTGACACTATGCGTCTTACATTATGGGATGGAGTAGTATGTTTAAAAAAATGTTCTTAAAGTATATACAAAATGTACAATGTGTATGAAAAATAGACATAAAAAATATATGTTTTCAAAATATTTAATCATATATTTGAAAAATGTTAAACTTTTATGTAAAAACTCTTCCCAGTGTATATGACAAATGTAGAATGCATATGAAAAAAATGGCATCAAAATACATGTTTAAAAAGCTGTTAATAATATATTTGATAAATAGTTCATCATGTACCTAGTTTTTTCATACAATATAAAAAATTGTTTGCATAAGTTAAAGAAAATGTTTATTGCCATTCAAAAAAATGTATGTTGCATTTAAATAAATATTCACGTGTTTCCAAAATATGTCTGTGAAATTTTGGAAAAATATTTATAAAATGTCTCTGTAGTGTTAAAAAATGTTTATTTCCATTGAAAATTTCAATGTGTAGTTGAAAATGTTGACCATGTATTATAAAAAAGTGTTCAAGACCATATGTTAAAATAAAAATGTACATTGTGTATTTAAAAAATGTTCAATGTGTATCAAAACAATGTTGCATGAGTATATTAAAAATGTATATTGTGTACTGAAAAAATTTGACATATGTTTAAAAAAACTATGAAAACTGACAAAAGAAACAAATAAAAGGAAAACTGAAGAAAAAATAAAAGAAAAAACCAATGAAAACCGAGAAAGAAACAAAGAAAATATGTGAAAAAAGAAAGAAAAAAAGAACCAGTGAAAACTGAGAAGGAGACGAACAAAATATGTGAAAAAGGAAGAAAAAAAGAAAGAAAAAAGAACCAACGAAAACTGAGAACAAGATAAAGCAACCAGGTGAAAAACAAAGAAAACCGGAAACCGGAAAAAATGAGTGAAGAAACATAGAAAAGAACAGAAAAGGAAAAAATCTACAAAATACAGAGCCAAAGCCAGCGACAGAACAGAACCACTAGTGTCTCGATTGAAACCCAGTAAATGAATAAAATACGAAAAATGGGTCAGCTCTGTAGCTACACGCGGGCGGAATACTTCAGGGGAGACGCACGCCTCACGTTCTCCAAGTGGCATATAGCACCTTGGAAGAATAAGAGGTCCCGTTGCAAACTACAACAATCTTCCTACAATTGGGCTTAAAGCAAGACAATTTGTAGTCTTCCCTTGTAGGGATGAGCACAACCATTTTCTTGGTGTATCTATTATGGTGATTGAAGAACTGCTTGATCCGGTCAGTTTAGAGGTGATGACATGCAATGAGGCAATTGCTCCAGCTCAAGATCTTAATAGCACGACTGTTCGCGCATTTCATAGGCTGTTCGCGCATTCCATATGCTGGACGCTCGCGGCATTGCGGTCGGCAGCTGTCCGTCTGTCAATGTGATGTTGCGCGACTACTTGTGTCACAACGATGGCGGCTTCGGGCGGAGTTGGATGGCTGCTAAGCTTTGGTAGTCGGTCTCATCCGGCGTGTTCGAGGGGTCGCCGTGCCTCACTTGTCTTCCTGAAGTCGGAGCTGCAGAGGGGGTGTCTCCGCATCGACGATGACACGAGACGGGTGGTCGGTTCCGGTGCCGGCTCGGTGCAGGCCTAGTGCTTTTCCCTTGCTTTGCTCGTCGACAGAGTCGGAGCTGCTTGGTCCTCGGCGCGTGCGGTAGACTGTTTGGCATCGACCGACGCAGGCCTCGGCGGTTGCTTGCGGTGAGGGCTACTTCGATGGTCGTTGATGGTGGAGTCGCAGTCGCCCACGCGGAGGTGTGATGACGATGACGCCACATTGCAACCTCGACGGCGTGTGTGCGTTCTTGTGTGGGTTGTCATGTCGCCTTGTGTGCCTTGTTTTTATGGGCATGTTGTGACGATTTTCGCCCGGTTTTCCGTTAATTAACTGGGCAATTCTCTTCGACCTTTTTTAATGAATCAGGCCCTAAGAGACTGCGTTTCAGAAAAATAAAAATAGCACGACTATTCTAGTTGCTTCAAACTATCTCAGAAATGGTTACCAATCTTCATAACAAGGCCCCATGTGCGTATGTGATGATTTTAAGGGAGATCGATCATCATTTTAGGGCACTTCATGAGGTGTCAATTGTCCATGAGAATGATTCAAATGATTCAAATGATAATAGTAAAAAAATGATTCAAATGATGAGGCTCATAGCCTAGTTATGACAGCAACTGCCCTCAATTCAGGCTGTCATATTTGGCTTGGCATACTGAATGAATAAAAGCCCATTTTCCACTCAAAAAAATTTATGTTAAATCTTCAAGAGAAAAACCATTGTAGGAAAAGAAACTTTGTAGGAATACATTTTGCTTGACTAGTCGAAACTTCGGATATGAAACATAAGAATATGAAAATAATGTTCTATTTTTGGCCCTTGATTTATGCAGTTTTTTTTTATTCTACAACTAACTACTTTCTGATTTAAAAGTCCCACCTGTATCCTTGGATCGGTAATTTGACCAACGTAACACAAGTTATATATTACAACAAATATACTATTAGAAACATTTAATGTTATATTTTCTATTGGTTAACTTTTGCGACATATAATTTATATTATATTGGTGGAATTGTGATCTGGGATAGGCATGGGCCTTTGAAACTGGAAAGGAGGAAATTGATTTAAGGATTTTAAAATTTCTAGCAGAATCCCTGCAAACCAAATGGCCCCTCAAAATAAAATTTTCGTACTCACAAGACACTTCTACTTTTCTATACAACAAAAGTTTATTGAGTTTTTGAAGAACAGCTCACTATGAGTAGCCACTTCGTGTGGAGGACAGATGACCCATGGATTTTGGTTGCAACCTAGTGTGGATGTTTCTTTAACCGGGCTCGATGATGATCCAATGATAGAATATGTGATTGCATCATTTTATCTTGTTAGTTCATGGTTATTTTGAGCTCTGTGCTCCTTTTACTGTTAATTTGTTTAATACTCTAACTTAATCAATATGGTTGTATGCATCATTTCATGGAGAGGCTAGGGTAGACCCTCCTTTAGAAAACATATGTATGCATAATAACCAGAAAACATTTAGACATATGAAATGACATCACAAAGTACCAAAATATATTATAGTACTGGCAAAGTAGCTCACAACCAAAGTCATAGCAGATCATACAATACAATACACAGTCGAGCACTACGGCGTTAATTACACATTGAACTGACTCATGTGCACGAGACCGAGATAAGGCATCATCGATCACAGCATTTCACAAATACAAACACACAGAATTTTTTTCTTATTGTGGTAACTTGATCGATCACTTGATATATAAGCTAGTAGGAGCGATCGAAGTGATCGATTAGCCGAGGCGCAGGTCGTGGGAGCCGCCGTAGGCCATGCCGTGCAGGTTGGGCTGGCTGGGCACCACGCGGAAGGCGTACATGTCCGCCGCCGAGCCGCCGCCCATCGCCACCGCTGCCACGCCGTCCCACCCGCCCGCAGCCGGGTTGTCCACGAACCCGTACGCCGGGTCCTCGCGCATACCCTGCATACACATGCGTGCACAGTCATCATGGTCAGCTCGGATTCATGCATGACCGTGGTTACATAGCTGTACTAGCTAGCTAGGGAGCGAGAGAGCACACCAGCTCCTGCTGCAGATTCTTGTATGCCTCCTGGGAGTGCTTCACCTGAATATATGCAATGGATTCGGAGAGAAGCATGAATTAGTACACGAATGCAACAAGCTGCAGGGTAAATACATGCGTATATTTATCGTACAACAGGAGGCACCGAATGACAAAAGCCAGAGTCTATATCTACATATAGAAGATATTACAGTCTTAGACATGTCGCGGATACACACAATTTGACATGGGTTTGTTGCCTGACTAACTGCATTGTCACTGAGAAACCTCTCAAGTAAAAAGACGTGTTCAGAATGAGTAGGAAAACTTGGCCAGTTTATATGAAGGACCATGGCATGCAAGCAAACTAAGGGCTGGGGGTTTATCCTATAGGTTGTGCTCTTAGTTTTGTCCCTCTAGCTATAGGTTCCTCCATATACCCATGTAGAATATAATGGTGCTACCACATATGCATGCATGCCATGTGTCCATGCTGACGAGATGTATAGTTCCAACTAAGCATTGTTTCGAGGGGAATTGTCGAAAATCCCTATGGATAAGTAGGTAACTTCAATTACAATAATCTTTACGTCACGCAATTATTTCTTCAAAAAGGAGGTTAAACCTCTGGCCTTTGCATTATTGTGAAGCACACAACCATATATATTAATTATTAACCAGAGTAAAAAAAAGGGGCAACTACGGCTAAACCACTAGCTACAAGATAAATCACGCAAATAAAAGCTACAAAAAGGAAAACTGTAAGTCACAGGCAGTATAAACTAAAAATAAAGAACAGATTCCGCACCCAACAGGTAAGTTTGTACCTCTACTTCCCACCAAAATTAGTTAGACTTAATTGCTAGGTCCAGATGCAATTTCAAGGAAAAAGAAGATAAGTTGAGATACAATTGAACCTACAAAATAAAGTTCAAATACAATCATCACTCAACAAAAACCTTCCATATACATTCACGACTTGTACAAGGTTTTTTTGTATTTAATCCATACTTAGCCAAAAAAAAGGACTTTGTTGGAAAAGGGGAAGTTTAGGGGTGTATTATCTACTCATACATACTCTATGTACACATATCAAGATCAAAACACACATGAAATTCCACAAAGAAAGAACAAACAAAAAGCGGTGTCAAAATAAGAAGGATGGAAAATAAGATTGTAGTTTATCTTTTTTTTCTTGAGAACAAAAAAAAATGTTTTGAATATTTTCACATATGTGCATGCATGGTGTGAAGTAATGCAGCAGTATTAAAATTCACCTGGAGGAATCTTGCATGCACATAAAATTACGAGTCGTTTCACGATGAAATAACACCTTAATCTATATATCTTCACATATATCTATTGCCTCTGCTCAATAATACATGATGTTTTGGATCTTGCATGGTGTAAAAGTGCAAGTATTACTGTTACATTGCTATCAACATGTTATTAAAAATTCCATGAAATTTCTAATGATAGTATTTCCAGTTGGTCAAGATGATTCATATTCTATATATTCATGATCGAAGTTAAAGAAGTTTGAGTACACCCATTCTGGGTTGTCATCTATTTCGAATGGAGGCCACCAGTTTTAACTACCAAGTGTGGCTAGCTTGTTTGTTTGGCTACTAGTTCCCTGCTGCAAATCGATTGTTGTGGATATACTCCTTGTCAATCACGCTCAATTTACATGAACTTGCAGAAGTTAAACTTATATTTAAACTATGGTAGTCAGTTCATATCATATTAACTTAAGTGTTGGTCTTTACTATGGCTTTAGGAGTAGGCGGTGACTAGAACATGTAGGCTGGATCTCCTTTTTTGGTTATTGATGGTACTGGAACCCGGTCTAGAACTGTTGCACAAGAAAAAATGTCAACAAAAAGAAAAGGCAAGAGAAACCATCTTTCTCAAATACGGAGTACATTATACTCGCTGCAGTCTTAAGTATACAGCATTCTGTACATAGGAATGAGGAATGATATTTAAACTTTGACTGCCATCATTACATGAATATATAAAGACCTATTTTAATTATTTTATTTTTACATGACTAACATTTTTCTAGCTTAGTCACAGTGAATGTTGCAGAAACTTAACTGACTAAAACATTGTGCATATTTATATCACCTAACGATGGTACCCCCTCAGTTTCTAAATATAAGTCTTTTTAGAGATTTTCATATGAACTACATGCGGATGTATATAGACGTATTTTAGAATGTATATTCACTCATTTTGCTCCGTATGTAGTCCATATTGGAATCTCTAAAAATACTTATATTTAGAAACGGAGGGAGTAGTACTAATCAAGTACATGCATGTATATTTGATGGGACAACATGTATTTAATTTAATTTAATTAGGTTGGATGATTGAAGAAAAGAACTATATATGCACTCATCAAATACTCCCTCCGTTTTTATTTACTCCCCATATTAGTTTTGACCTAAGTCAAACTTTATAAGTATGACCAAGTTTATCGAAAACAATCTGAACTTTCACAATAAAAAATTTATATGGTATGAAAATAGTTTGTTTGATGATTCTAATGGTATTGACTTGGTATTTTGGATGTTAATTTTTTATATAAACTTGATCAAAGTTTAAAAAGGTTGACCCGAGACAAAACTAATATGTGAAGTAAATAAAAACGGAGGGAGTACCCATCATGTAAGACTAGTGTCATCTAGTGCGAGGACCAATTGTTTTATCGTTTAGATTAACATTGTAGATCTCATATGTCTAAGCAATTGTTCATCCAACACCACTACAAAAGCATCCAGCCATATAATCCCAATGGCTATAAAAGAAACTAATGTAGTTGAGATAAGTTTAACATTGTTAGAGTTCCAATTTTTTTGCCAATTACCCGCAGGGCTACTGACTAATATATGTGTATATGGTCCTTACTTCAGTAGCAGAAGTACGCTCCGGGGCAACTATATGGAGATGACTGCGGGCTTTGTTCAACAGGTTTGAATGGCAGTCTAGTCATGGGATCATTAAAACATAGGAGTATGTGCTTTATTTGTTCGATGTGGTTGTTTCCTTGTCATATCATCTTTATAATAAAATTTAAAAACTTTGCAATAAGGATTTGTGCATCACTCAATCTAGAGGCCGGGGGTTTAACCTCCTTTTAAAAAGGAAAAACACACACACAATCCTTTCCCTAAGCGCCTATATTAATGCCACACGGACCTAGAACATGAACGGATCATGAAACCAATTTTAGCTTCACATTGACGACTGGTATAAAGCATTACACCCAGGACTACGCAAAGCTGAAGACCGGATCATATGTCAGTACGTACGCAAAACAAAAGAAAGGCGAAAGTTTTCTACCATTCATTCAGATTGAAAAGCCAGCAGGCCGTATAACTAAAGGCTTCGTTTCCATAGTTCCGCAAACCATAAAGCCTCGTCGCCGGTCCTCATCTACAAGGGGTATCATGGCACTGTGCAATCTCATAAAAATCCGTGTTTGACATGCTACCCCCAGATAGCCGGGGGACCGAACAAAGCAGCCATGCACGCTCATGCACCCATGCATCTCTAGGCAGCCAGCTACTGATCGATCATCTAGCTAGGCTTAGCAGGAGATACGTGTAGTGCATGAGAGATATAGCCCCAAGATTATTGTCCTTCGCTCTTTCTCAATTCCAGCTTATGTGTTTCTGTCAAAAGGAGACAGATCACTGCATCTATTGCTGTTCGTCTACGTGTGTGTGCATGCATGTAAGCACATGACATGCATATATATACTCTACACCGAGATTTCTCCAAAGGCTCTATAGCTAATTAGCTACGCCAAGATTTGGATCTAGAATTGTAGAGTGTAGAATCTAGAGTTGTCGAAGTGAGGGGGTTGAGTGTGTAAAGTGCAGACACGCATGGCAGTGCACCGTGTACATTGGCATGCAATGTGTTTGTTTGAGGCGTGGAGGTGTCTGTCAGATCTTTGCTTCCATCGGTCACTAGCTAGGTTGAATGTTCAACCATATAAGGGTTGGGAGATGGATGTATGTTTGGGGCTCTAATCTAGCTAGCTAGCTAGGTTATGAGAGTGGTTAATATGTAACGCCATGCATATGATGCAGCTCATTAAGTGCAATAATGGTCATACATATCTAGCTAGACGGACTTTCTCAAACAAAGTTAATGTGGCCGAATGATTGTACAATACAGAGATCTGGTGAACACATGGTGTTCGAACAGTGGCATGGAGAACTAGCTAAATAAAGAAACTGTAACAAGTGGCAGCTGACACAAGGCAAGGTAAACGAATTGGGGAAAGATCTAGTTTTGTGGAGATATGTGTGCGCCAGAACAGTCATGTACACCAAATTGGGCAACGTACTCCTGAATTTTTCGAGCTACGAAAAAACTACTTAATTCACATAGAACAGTTTACAATAATTGTTTAGAAAATGTCTCACCTTCTTCTTGTAGGTTTCAGTCTGCGTGGTGATCACATGATACTGCAAAATTAAAACGAAAATAACAGACAAAAGAACAGAAGATTAATTAAGATGCTATATAAGTTGTTAAAGGAAGCAATATAATACATGAGATGAAATTAAACAAGAAAAACGCAACCAATTCTTTGGAAATAAGAAAAACAATCTCTTGTTAATTAGTATATCCTAGAGATCGAGAACTGTATAGATCTACCACTTGTTAATTCTATCCTAGAGATAGAGAACTCGTGTAGATCTAGGACCACAAGGAGCTAGCTACTCAACATGAAATATGCACGGATTGGACAGCAGATGAGCGAGCAGAAACAGACAGATCCAGCTAGGAATCGAAGGCTAAATCAGTTAATCTGATAGCTAGGGTTTGTACGTGCATGCCTTCCTCTGGCGAACCTCCTTGAGAGCGGCATCGACATTTTGCTCAAGGTCGCGCAGCTCCTCGAACTCCAGCGCGTCCAGATCTTCACCCATCCTTTGCCAGCCATCGACATACGAGCAAACAGTATGTTAATTCAAGTCGATCTCGGCATCAAATCAATCTAAATTGCCGGTGCTGGAGAATCCCCATGAAAGAAGTAAAGAAGGAAAGAGGAAAGTGATTGACCTGATCTCGGTGCGCAGGTTCCGATTGATGTCCTTGAGATGGCTCAGCGTGCGCTGCATATTCTGCGATGAAATCAAATCAAACCAAAACGAATCAGCCAAAGCAAAAGAGCAGTGAAGCACCGGAAGATGGAGCCTGGACTCGATTAGATCTCATGTCAAATCACAAGAAAACAGCGAATGAGTAGCTATCTAGCAATTAAAAGGGAAAGGAGAAAGCGTTGCAGCTAAAGAAAAAGATGGATTGAGGCAAGAAAGAGGAGCAGCAACCTCATACTGCTCGATCCACAGGCTGGTCCCGATGGCCTGCTGGTAGCGGTCAAAGATCCCCTTGATGCTGCAAGTACGTACATACATGGAGAAGAACAAGACCAAGCTGGCTTATGTTAGAGATGATTAAGCAGGCAGCTAGCGATGGAATGGAATTGATAATTAACTAAGCAAGAGAGACATGGATGGAAGCAGTGAGTTGGTAGTTCTTACTCGGTGCCGGTGCTGCAGAACTCGTGGTACTTGCCGGTGGAGGAGAACATGATGATGGCGACCTGGGCGTCGCAGAGCACGGTGAGCTCCCGCGCCTTCTTCATGATCCCCGACCGGCGCTTGGAGTAGGTCACCTGCCTGTTTGTGGCGTTCTCGATCCGCTTTATCTCGATCTTCCCCCGCCCCATCTCCGCCGCCCGATCCACCTCCTCCGACCCCGCAATCGCGCGCGCCACCGCGAGCGAGCGAGCTGGCTAGCTAGGTCGGCCGACGCAGCGACGGGTGGAGAAGAAAGAGTATGGGGGGAAGGAGGGGAGATCGGCTAGCTGCTGCTGCTGCTGCTTCTCGAGCTGCTGGTTTGGTTTAGTAAAAGAGGTGGGATGGAGGTGGTGCCGAGTGTGCGTGTGCATTTCGGGGTGGCGAGGACGGTGGTGGGTGGCGCCGATGGACGGGGACGGTTGCCGAATCCGTGAAAGGCGTGGGGAGCCGCGCCGTGCCTGCCCTGCCCTACCCTACCCCGCCCGCGCGCACGGGCCGTACGACCACCACGTAGCCCCGTAACGCGCCGTATGGTTTTGAGCGCCGTTGCGTGCGTGCGGGGCGGCCGGCCGTGGTTTTGAGTGCCGGACGGATGCGGGCGCGGGCGTATGCCCGGGGGGTATGCTGCTGTGGCATGGCCGTGGCCGGGCAGCGCTCGGCACAACGGTTAGCACGGTTCGGGCTCTGCGGCCATCATTGCTTCGCTGCTTGGCCTAGCTTGCCGGTCTCTCGACTTGAGGCATGCGCATGCAGAAAAGAGGCCCTATGGCTAGATACCATTCTCTCCTGCATTTTCGGCTTAAGGAATAAAGTATTTTCACCCTCTTTTCTTCTTTTGTGTGGATAGAAGGGGCATTGTCTCATCTTAATTCTTAGTTAACATTTCTCTGTTTTCAGGTTATTAGGTTAACATTTCTATCATTTTGTACATAAAGCTAAAATTTCTCTTTTCGCAAAAAAAAGGCTAACATTTCTCTTAGTATCCTCTCATGCACAAAAAGTATTTGTTGAATTGCCAGAAAGAGATAGGAGGAGGAAGAAGGAGGTTGTTGTTGGCCCCACATGTCATAACGGTCAACTTAATGATTAAAATAAGCGAAGTTGACTTTCATGCCACGTCAGCCCTGACAAACGGGCCCCGCTTGTCATAAACACGTTTAAAGTATCTAAACTGTCCACTTCCAAAAGAGGTAGTTGTTAGTAAAAAAAATAAGAAATTTTGATAGTTTTCGGTCACTTTTTAAAGGTGTTAGCTCTATGGGATGCATACCGCTAAAGTGGTAGTGTTTTGTCTAACACTCGAAAAGAGGCCCTATGGCTTAGCTAGCGTTCTCTCTTGCATTTTCAGTTTAAGAAAAAGTATTTTCCCTCTCTTCTGTTCTTTTTGGTAAGAAGAAGAAGGGGCATTCTCTCATTTTAATTCGTAGTTAACATTTCTTTGTTTTTCAGGTCAGGTTAACATTTCTATCATTTTGTACATGAAGCTAATAAAATTTCTCTTTTTGCAAAAAAGGTTCACATTTCTCTTAGTATTGCTCATGGCAGATCTAGAAATTCAAGAAAGATGGATCCGGTGGGATGGTGTACCTCGTCGGTTCTGTAATATGTGTCACGTCGGGTCGCGGATTCAATCTGCCAAGTCCCGGGTAACTTTACCATTGGATTGAAAATGGACGGTAGCACCGTGTAACACATGACACTGTAGAAAATATCGTGCAGCACATATAACTATCCATGTTAATCAAACCACTAATTCTAAACGATAGGTGGCTAAGTCGCTATACATAATCCAAGTCACCGTTTCATCATTGGTCGTGCAGGGTAGGTGCCCGGCCAAATCATGTGCCAGGTTGGTGGATTGGCACTAGTTCTTTGTTGGTGTGCGACGTTGGCTACGTATGCTTCTTCTCTGCATCCTCGTGGCGCGGCGGCTGCCTTCAATTTGTGGATGGGGCTTCAGTGAAAGCCTTGCATGGCAGTGGCCATTGTTATGCCTTGGAGTGTTGTTATCCTTCTTGGAGATCCAGTATCGTCCCGATTTGGGTCCGCCTCCCCTTTTTTAACTACAATTCCCAATGATCTTGTCGTGTCATCGGTCGATGTGTGATGGTTGCTGGTAGCAAGGTCGATTTAGCTTTGCGGCGTTCCTCTCCTTGGAAGCATTTCTTGACACCCCCCCACCACCACCACCACTGCAAGACCCATGAACCTACTAGGTTTTTTGGCCATGCGTCGGGTCACTATTCATGTTTTTGTTGATGCGTTTGGGGATCGATGGTTTGTACAGTTTCCGTGTCACTGGTGTGCAATTGGAATCTTAGCTCAGTCGATGGGATCAAGTGAACGTAGGTTCTCATAGTTCTTATACTACATTTGCTTGTTTCGTGCATATTTTGAGGTTCTTTCCCTTTTTCAATGCATGCAATTTTGGAAACTTCTCGTCGCTGGTTATGGTATTATTATTTCAAAATCAAGGCTCATTTGAGCATTCCATCTGAAGGGTCAAACAATATGTAGTGAAGACCAAACAATAACTAATTTTCTTGGGAATTTAGAGGATAAGCATATGCATACATGCACTTGTGTGATCATGTTGGGTGGGTGGCGGGGGGGGGGGGGGGGGTGTGTGGCTTGCGAGTCCTTAGTCCCTCTGGCCTCTACCACTGGTGTTGCTTGTAAATACCAACTTAGAAACAATGCATTTCTCAAATACAAAATTGCAGGAACTGCATTTCTCAAATTGATTGCTTTAATAAGTGGATAACTAATTTTCTTGGGAATTTAGAGGATAAGCATATGCATACATGCACTTGTGTGATCATGTTGGGTGGGTGGGGGGGGGGGGGGGGGTTGTGGCTTGCGAGTCCTTAGTCCCTCTGGCCTCTACCACTGGTGTTGCTTGTAAATACCAACTTAGAAACAATGAATTTCTCAAATACAAAATTGCAGGAACTGCATTTCTCAAATTGATTGCTTTAATCAGTCATTTCTTGTCTGACAATTTTTTTCCAAGTTTCATATCAATTTCTTTTGGAACGAAAAGATCTTACGGTTGTTTTGTATATACCTATCACCAACTATGGAGGCGAACTCGCGATCCCTGTGTGCAATCTTGTGCAACTTAGACCCCTCCGCCTAGACTGCCGCCGGCCTCCCGGCCGCGGCGGACCACGATCCTCGCCGCGCCGTACTCCACTCCGGACGCGGCGGCCACCATAGACAGTCTGATGGCTCTTGCAGACCTGAACTTCGACAAAGGACAAGATTTTGCGGCTGAGGAATGGAGGAAATGGGGTGTACCCATTAACTATGAAGAAGGTAAAGACATGCAAGAATTCATTCTAGTTGCTGAGTTCACCCGCTCAAGGATCAGACTCACGGTGGAATCTGTAGCCACCATCCTCCTCTCATGTTTTGGAGGCCGTGCTTTTCTATTCAAGGTCCAGTTGCTGCAAAATTGGTCTTTCTGATTTTCGATCTCATCTAAAGAAGTGGGTTTCTCAATGCTAAAAGGAGGTAACATCTCTCTACCTGATCTCAATGTTAACTTTCTCCTTTGGGGCTCAGGAGGTCCCAATTCTCGCTGGGAACTCGACCAATATCTCCAAGAAAAAGAGGATGAATGGACTCATGTCTTTCGCAATCACCCTAGGAAATCTTACCTACAAGCTCTTAGATCACCCACCACATTCGTTCCACATGCATCAGCCCCAATTTGCCGACACGATCACTCACAGGATCCTCGAAGATCTCAATCTTCGGACCATGATCGTCGCCCGGAGTCATTTCAGGGCAATAATGCGGGAGCGGGTAATTCGCCCATTCAAACCGCTATTAATGGGCTTTATTGCGTCCGGTGTTTGTTGCATGGCCATCTTCGGCCCAACTGCACTAACCGAATCAAGTGTAGATGAAAGGATCGAGAAGAGGTGTCTAGAGGGGGGGGGGGGTGAATAGACTCTAATCAAGAAAAGTTGCAGTTTTTAATTTTTCTTAAGTTGATGTGGAGTTTTAGCACAAGTTTAAACATTTACAATACATATCAAGCAAGCATGCAAGCATACAAAGAGTATATGAGCAGCAGAAAGTAAAGCATGCAAGTTGCAAGAATGTAAGGAGAAGGGATTGGAGTGTGCAAACGCAATTTGGAGACACGGAGATTTTTTTATCCGTGGTTCCGATAGGTGGTGCTATCGTACATCCACGTTGATGGAGACTTCAACCCACGAAGGGTAACGGTTGCGCGAGTCCACGGAGGGCTCCACCCACGAAGGGTCCACGAAGAAGCAACCTTGTCTATCCCACCATGGCCGTCGCCCACGAAGGACTTGCCTCACTAGGGTAGATCTTCACGAAGTAGGCGATCTCCTTGCCCTTACAAACTCCTTGGTTCAACTCCACAATCTTGACGGAGGCTCCCAAGTGACACCTAGCCAATCTAGGAGACACCACTCTCCAAGAAGTAACAAATGGTGTGTTGATGATGAACTCCTTGCTCTTGTGCTTCAAATGATAGTCTCCCCAACACTCAACTCTCTCTCGTAGGATTGGATTTGGTGGAAAGAAGATTTGAGTGGAAAGCAACTTGGGGAAGGCTAGAGATCAAGATTTATGTGGTTGGAATGGAATATCTTGACCTCAACACAAGTGTAGGTGGTTCTCTCTCAGAAAATATGTGTTGGAAGTGTAGGCATGTTCTGATGGCTCTCTCCACGAATGAAGAGTGGGTGGAGGGGTATATATAGCCTCCACACAAAATCTAACCGTTACACACAAATCACCAAACTCGGTGGGACCGATTCAGAGAACTCGGTCAGACCGATTTGGTTCATAATGTGACCGTTAGGCATTTCGGTGGGACCGACTGGATTAACTCGGTGGGACCGATGTGCTAGGGTTAGGGTAAATCCAAATCTCGGTTTGACCGATTACTCAAACTCGGTGGGACCGATTTGGGTAATAAGCGAAACAGAGAGTTGGCCAAGCAAACTCGGTGGGGCCGATTGCATATCTCGGTGGGACCGAAATTATTGCAATAGGCAACAGAGAGTTTGCAAGCCCATCTCGGTGAGACCGAGATCCCATCGGTGAGACCGAATTGATTAGGGTTTCTGGCAGTGGCTATGTCAACTGAACTCGGTGGCGCCGGATAGAAAGAATCGGTGGGTCCGAGTTTGACTTTTGGTTTGGGACATATGTGGATATGAGAAAGTGGTTGAGGGCTTTGGAGCATATCACTAAGCACTTTGAGCAAGCAAGCCATTAAGCAACACCTCATCCCCTCTTAATAGTATTGGCTTTCCTATGGACTCAATGTGATCTTGGATCACTAAAATAGAAAATGTAGAGTCCTGAGCTTTGAGCTTGAGCCAATCCTTTGTCCTTAGCATTTGAAGGGGTTCCACATCCTCTAGTCCATGCCACTCCATTGTTGAACTTATCTGAAACATACTAGGTAGAAGCATTAGTCCAACAAGAGATATGTTGACATTAATTACCAAAATCACCCAGGGAGCACTTGTGCTTTCAATCTCCCCCTTTTTGGTAATTGATGACAACATACATCAAAGCTTTAGATAAAGATATAGAGAACAACAAGTAAAGCTTTGGAAAGACATGTAACATGCATAGGCTCCCCCTATATGTATGCACTCATGTAAATATGGAACATAGGAGCATGTGAATGCATAAGCATGACAGAGTAAGCCATGTGTTACATGTATCTTGGCTATATGCATCAGAGCAAATGATGTGAATATAGGAAATGTACCTTCATGCTCATGAGTCCTTCTTGCAAACAGTATGTACATCAGCAAGAATCCTCATGCACATGACTGTGATGCATATACTTACCTTGTGATCTTGAGTTGGCTTAGGAAGAATGAACCTGAGTAAACAAGGTTAGATAACACAGATACATCTACTAGCCAAAGCAAACAAAAGAAACCACAAGAGTACCAAGACTGGGATGACATGTAGAGAGTGAGTACTGAGTACTCTATTGGATATAGACATGTCCCCAAAGGTAAAGATGTGCAATGAATTCAGAGATTTCCTTCCCTTAGATGTCTTGCTCCCCCTGAATCTTGCATGGGATATTGGGAGAAGATAGGGAACAGAAAATCAGAGCAAAGAAAAGAAACAGAGCTAATGCAAACAATCAAATATGAACATGTCTTGCCCCTCTTAAAGACATGTGACTTCTCTCCTCTTGAACACCAGGCATCTGGGGTTTCTTACACTCCCCCCCTGAGTATTCTCTCCTGCTTTGATGTGATCTCTCTTTAAGCTTTGATGTGATCTCTCTCTCCCCCTTTGACATCAATTTCCAAGAAGGGCTCTTCTGGATTTTTATTACAAAAGGGTTTGGTCCTTGAGTCACAAAGCAAGTCGAATGTGATGCTGGTAGAGGACAAGAGTCATTGAGTGGAGCTGGAGAAAAAGTATGCAGGAACAAGTGGCAAGCTGTCTTTCCTGTAGTGAAATCGGTAGCACCGAGTTGTGTGCTTCGGTGGCACCGAGAGAATTTGGTTGGACCGAAAGAAACAAACTGGTGTGACCGAGTCCATCACAGAGAAAACACTTGTCACCTCAGCTCACTAGGCACTTAAGATCTCGCAAGGATTTGCAAGGAATTTGCTGAAAGATTTGCAAAGAATTGGATGCAAAAAATGCAGAACAAGAAGAAATAAAAAGATCTAGATGAAGTTTTTTTTTGAGAAAGGGGAAACACATATGCATGAGACCAATGCAAGAGGAAACACAGGAGAACTTCATCTAGAATTGGGCGGTGATAAATTCACCTATGTTAGAGTATATTGACATAAGAGTCAAGTGAGGTCACTTGATCTTTGGTCATACTCATCGTTTAAGCTCAAAATGGGGTTACCATTTTTTGTTTAAGCATCTTGATGTATTCACATCTTGTTGAGTTGCTTTGCCCCATGATTTGGAGTAAAGCTTCTCTAAGATGGAATAACGTACCTTGGGTGGTGGTGTTGATCTTGATCATGTAGTTGAACTTGTGTGGGTTGCTCAAGGTTGATGTAGCTCATCAAGAGTTGGGAGCACCACTTGGAATTTGAGTTCATCTACCTACATGGGTTAGCTTTGCAAGGAAGAGCACTTGTGTATCCAAAATGACAATCATAAATCTTAATGTAGAATTTGTCAAAGGATATGTTTGAAGAGTTTTGTGCTTCCTTGTCTTCAACCACCATTGTGTAGAGACTTGATGATGTAGAGATTGCTCAAGATGTGAGTGAGTTGCAATCTCATGGATTTAGATTCATCCAAGTACCTACAAGGGTTAGATAGCATGCAAGGGTGCAAAATATCCAAGACATATAGATAGCATCATGAAAGAAATATCAAGGATTAGTCAAAGGCTCATGCCTTGCATGTATCCAAATGGAGTTCCTACTCCAAGTTTGAAGCATCAATGATGTTCAATTCACCTCTCAAACGGCAAAAGACTTTCTCATCAAGCGGTTTGGTGAATATATCCGCTAATTGCTTATCGGTACGAACATGCTTAAGATCAATGTCCCCTTTGGCAACATGATCTCGAATGAAATGATGACGAACTTCAATATGCTTAGTTCGAGAATGTTGCACGGGATTGTGAGCAATCTTAATAGCACTTTCATTGTCACAAAGCAATGGAACATGTTTCACATATATCCCATAATATTTAAGAGTTTGGGTCATCCAAAGTAATTGAGCACAACATGATCCAGCGGCAATGTATTCCGCTTCGGCGGTGGATAAGGATACCGAGTTTTGTTTCTTGGAGGACCAAGACACAAGAGATCTACCAAGAAATTGACAAGTACCCGAAGTGACTTTCTATCAACCTTGTCTCCGGCATAGTCCGAATCGGAGTAACCAACAAGATCGAAAGAAGACCTCTTAGGATACCAAATGCCAAAATTTGGTGTGTGTATTAAGTATCTCACTATCCTTTTCACAGCCTTAAGATGACACTCTTTAGGGGCCGCTTGATATCGTGCACACATGCACACACTTAGCATAATGTCAGGACGAGAGGCACATAGATATAACAATGAACCAATCATAGAGCGGTAAACTTTTTGATCAACCGGTTCACCATCCTTAGTCAAGTCAAGATGTCCACTAGTAGGCATGGGTGTAGACATACCTTTGCATTCTTGCATATTGAACTTCTTGAATAAGTCCTTGGTGTACTTTGTTTGAGAAACAAAGGTACCTTCCTTAGTTTGCTTGATTTGCAAACCAAGAAAGAATTTGAGTTCACTCATCATAGACATCTCAAACTTCTCCGACATTAGCTTTCCAAACTTCTCACTAAAATGAGGGTTAGTTGAACCAAATATAATATCATCAACATAAATTTGGCACACAAATAGTTCTCCATTAACCCTTTTAGTAAAAAGAGTAGAATCAATTTTACCAATTTCAAAGCCTTTTTCAATAAGGAACTTGGTCAAGCATTTATACCACGCTCTAGGAGCTTGTTTAAGACCATAAAGGGCTTTGTGAAGTTTGTAAACATGATTAGGTTTCTTAGGATTGACAAAGCCGGGAGGTTGCTTAACATAAACTTCCTCCTCAATTTCACCATTTAGAAAAGCACTTTTAATGTCCATTTGGTACAAGGTGATATCATGGTGATTAGCATAAGCAAGTAAGATGCGAATGGACTCAAGTCTAGCAACGGGAGCATATGTCTCACCATAGTCCATACCTTCGACTTGAGTGTAGCCTTGGGCGACTAGGCGTGCTTTGTTGCGGACGACTTGACCATCTTCATCTTGCTTGTTGCGAAACACCCATTTGGTACCAATGATGTTGTGGTTGTTGTCGGGCTTCTCGACCAATGTCCACACTTGATTTCTCTCAAAGTTGTGTAGCTCTTCATGCATAGCGTTTATCCAATCCAGATCTTCCAATGCTTCTTCAACCTTCATAGGTTCAATGCTAGAGATGAATGAGTAATGTTCACAAAAATTAGCCAAACGAGTTTTAGAGCGAGTGATTCTCCCGGTTTGGATATCATTGTAGATTTGCTCGACGGGATGATCTTTGGCGATTCTTGCTCGAACTCGTGGGAGCTTTGGCTTGGCTCGGGGTGGAACATCCTCTTCATCTTGTTCTTCTTCTTGGCCTTCTTCATTGTTGACGTTGTCATTCTCTTGTCGTGGTGGAGAAGGAGGTTGTTGATGTTCATCTTGGTGTACTTCCTCGTTTTCTTCGTCTTGGTGTGTCCCACTTGTGGATGCTTCCGTATCAATTCTTGGTTCACCTTGTCGTGAGGTAGAAGCTTCCACTTGGACGGACGAGGTACTCTCCTTCACCTCCGTTGGACGAATCTTGCCAATAGACAAGTCTTGGATTGCTTCCGAAGGGTCTTTGTCTCCTACATCAATTGGCAATTGCTCTACTTGCGAGCCGTTAGATTCATCAAACTTCACATCTACCGTCTCTTCAACCTTTCGGGTGAAATTGTTGTAGACACGGTAAGTGTGAGAGTTTGAGCCATAACCAAGTAGGAAACCTTCATGAGATTTAGGAGCAAATTTAGAACGACGATGCTTATCAAGAATGTAGCACTTTGAGCCAAATACTCGAAAGTATCCAACTTGGGGTTTGTTACCGGTGAGGAGCTCGTATGCCGTCTTGCCGAGTAGCTTGTGAAGATACAAGCGATTTGTTGCATGACAAGCTGTCTCAACCGCTTCCGCCCAAAAGTGTTTTGGAGTCTTGTACTCATCAAGCATCGTTCTTGCCATCTCAATAAGAGTCCGGTTCTTTCTCTCAACAACTCCATTTTGTTGAGGTGTGTACGTAGCCGAGAACTCGTGTGAAATCCCCTCTTCGTCAAGAAAGGTATCCACATTTGCGTTCTTGAACTCCGTTCCGTTGTCGCTCCGAACCTTTTTGATCTTCACGTCAAATTGATTTTGGGCCTTCCTAGCGAAGTTTTTGAAGATCTTTTGGACCTGCGATTTGTCATCAAGAAAGAACACCCACGTAAATCTTGAAAAATCATCAACTATGACTAGACCAAATGAGTTACCACCGAGACTCTTGTAGGCATTGGGACCAAAGAGATCCATGTGAAGTAGCTCGAGTGGTCTTCTCGTGGTCATGATGTTCTTCGCACGATGACTTCCTCCAACCTGTTTTCCCTGCCTGACAAGCACTACAAAGTCTATCCTTGTCAAATATGACATCTTTTACTCCAAGGATATGATCACCTTTAATAAGCTTATCAAGATTTCGCATGCCCACATGACCTAGTCTTCTATGCCACAACCAGCCATTAGAAGATTTAGCAATTAAGCAAGTTCTAGGTTGAGCCTTTTTAGTGAAATCAACAATGTAAAGATCACCTCTACGTATACCGGTAAAGACCATTTTACGATTGTCTCTACGAAACACTTGGCAATCTACCTCAGTAAATAGGACATTGAAACCGAAATCAGCAAGTCTAGATACTGAAAGTAAATTGTACCCAAGAGATTCAACGAGCATGACATTTTGTATGGAGCTATCATGTGAGATGGCCACCTTACCGAGGCCAACTACCTTACCCTTTGATTTATCACCAAAGGTGACATACTTTCGAGGGCCGTCGTTTTCAGCAAGCTCATGGAACATATCTTTATCTCCGGTCATATGATCAGTACATCCACTATCAAGGACCCATTCCTTTCCTCCAGCCATGTAGCCGCGAAGATTTGCCATAAGACCAAAGTGTCTCATTGCATCATCAAGATCATAGTCACTATCATCATCATCATCCTCATCATAGTATCCATGTTCAACATCATCTTGTGATTGATCAACTCCTAGAGAGGGTAATTCATTAGATAAATGATCATTCCTATGGTTATCTTTATGAATTCTAATAGCTTCGGAAATGATATTGCTAATGATTCCAACATCTCCTTTGGCACGCATGAGATTGGTAAGCTCAAATAGACAATCACCAAAGCTAGGATCACTAGAATTCATCTTACTCAAGGCAATAGACTTATGAAGGATTTCGTCTAAATTTTTCAAGGAATAATCTGGAAATCGTTCCTCAAGAAATCTCCATATAGTATAGGCACAATCAAGAGTAGGTAAATTAGTAATCAAATTTTTGGGCAATCCCCTAATGATAAGATTGATGGTTCTAAGATTGCGAATCATGTCAAGAACCTCTTCGGGTGTAGGATGCAAAGGATCAATATGAGGTGCACAAGGGCTAGTAATGTACTTGTTCAAATGATATTCATTGAAAATCTCAAGCATTTCATTTTTCCACTCATAGAAAAACTCTCCATCGAGAATAGGCACTCTACGTCTAAGACTCCCCAAAGTAGACACATCCATCTTCCTCTAAAGGTGTTTAAACCAAGGCAATGGAGACCAAAGCTCTGATACCAATTGAAAGGATCGAGAATAGGTGTCTAGAGGGGGGTGAATAGACTCTAATAAAGAAAAGTTGCAGTTTTTTATTTTTCTTAAGTTGATGTGGAGTTTTAGCACAAGTTTAAACATTCACAATACATATCAAGCAAGCATGCAAGCATACAAAGAGTATATGAGCAGCGGAAAGTAAAGCATGCAAGTTGCAAGAATGTAAGAGAAGGGATTGGAGTGTGCAAACGCAATTTGGAGACACGGAGATTTTTTTTATCCGTGGTTCCGATAGGTGGTGCTATCGTACATCCACGTTGATGGAGACTTCAACCCACGAAGGGTAACGGTTGCGCGAGTCCACGGAGGGCTCCACCCACGAAGGGTCCACGAAGAAGCAACCTTGTCTATCCCACCATGGCCGTCGCCCACGAAGGACTTGCCTCACTAGGGTAGATCTTCACGAAGTAGGCGATCTCCTTGCCCTTACAAACTCCTTGGTTCAACTCCACAATCTTGACGGAGGCTCCCAAGTGACACGTAGCCAATCTAGGAGACACCACTCTCCAAGAAGTAACAAATGGTGTGTTGATGATGAACTCCTTGCTCTTGTGCTTCAAATGATAGTCTCCCCAACACTCAACTCTCTCTCATAGGATTGGATTTGGTGGAAAGAAGTTTTGAGTGGAAAGCAACTTGGGGAAGGCTAGAGAACAAGATTTATGTGGTTGGAATGGAATATCTTGACCTCAACACAAGTGTAGGTGGTTCTCTCTCAGAAAATATGTATTGGAAGTGTAGGCATGTTCTGATGGCTCTCTTCACGAATGAAGAGTGGGTGGAGAGGTATTTATAGCCTCCACACAAAATCTAACCGTTACACACAAATCACCAAACTCGGTGGGACCGATTCAGAGAACTCGGTCAGACCGATTTGGTTCATAATGTGACCGTCAGGCATTTCGGTGGGACCGACTGGATCAACTCGGTGGGACCGATGTGCTAGGGTTAGGGTAAATCCAAATCTCGGTTTGACCGATTACTCAAACTCGGTGGGACCGATTTGGGTAATAAGCGAAACAGAGTGTTGGCCAAGCAAACTCGGTGGGGCCGATTGCATATCTCGGTGGGACCAAAATTATTGCAACGGGCAGCAGAGAGTTTGCAAGCCCATCTCGGTGAGACCGAGATCCCATCGGTGAGACCGAATTGATTAGGGTTTCTGGCAGTGGCTATGTCAACTGAACTCGGTGGCGCCGGATAGAAAGAATCGGTGGGTCCGAGTTTGACTTTTAGGTTTGGGACAACTATGGATATGAGAAAGTGGTTGAGGGCTTTGGAGCATATCACTAAGCACTTTGAGCAAGCAAGCCATTAAGCAACACCTCATCCCCTCTTAATAGTATTGGCTTTCCTATGGACTCAATGTGATCTTGGACCACTAAAATAGAAATGTAGAGTCCTGAGCTTTGAGCTTGAGCCAATCCTTTGTCCTCAGCATCTTGAAGGGGTTCCACATCCTCTAGTCCATGCCACTCCATTTTTGAACTCATGTGAAACATACTAGATAGAAGCATTAGTCCAACAAGAGATATGTTGACATTAATTACCAAAATCACCCAGGGAGCACTTGTGGTTTTAGTAGAGCATGCAAGAGATGGGGCCATATTGCTCGGGACTGTTTCTCCTCTAAGCAGCCCAACCCAAGCCCTGTCATCCGGCCCACAGCCCAATCGACACCGAATCAAGTGATTCCGAGGCAAATCTGCACTGTTGCCGCGAATGTGACTAATCAGCCGGTCAGAGGGGTGGTCATTGCCTCTACCAACCAAGGAAACAGAGGGGACGCCTCGATATCCGCCGGAGTGGGTATCCGCCATTACAACCCCTCCTCTATTTCCATACCTCAAAGATTGAGATAATCAATTATCGGAGATAGAGCTCAATCCCCTTCACTCCGCCTCGCCATTCACCCTCCCTCATCCTCAATGACTCAATCCATGGCCTCCTCCCCATTCGACCCAAGCCCCTTCATCCCAGCTGGCCACCACAGCGTCGACGTTGCGGGCAGACCAGCCCGCATTTGTATCCTTGCAGGTGCGGTCCCGACGGCGCATGAAGAATGGGCCATCACAACCATCGTCCCGATGCCCAATCTGCCGGTTCAATTCGCTACTATTCGTGAGGTACTTGCTGAGTTTCTTACTGATGTCAAGCACCTGGGGCTTTCTGAGATCTCGCCCTGCCCTTTTGGCCAAGCTTATGTCAAGCTCAATAGTGTTTTTGATCGAGATGAACTAGTCAACAATAGTCCACATCCATTTACGGATGTGCATGTTATTTTTGAAAAGCACAATCAAGGTCTGAACTGGCGTAAACTGAATCTTAGCAAAGAAGTTTGGATTTTACTGTGCGGATTTCCTTTGGACCACCGCAGTATTCATGAGATCAACAATGCAGTCTGCAAATTTGGCAAATTTGTGATGTGGGACAGGAATAAAAGCTACAGAGCTAATCTCATGGTTAAATTCATAATGGAAGAACTTAGAGACATTCCTGCTAGCATTGTTATTGGGGAAGGAGATGATTCTGCTACCCTCTCTGTTCCTGTGGTGATTTTACAAGACACTGCTTTGGGCAGGGAGGCACCTGATGAGGACCCAATTCCCCCTTATGGAAATCCCCACCCTGTCCCAGCCCAGACTCATTTCCACCAAAACCAACACAACCACTTCATTGGTCCCCTTCAATTCCATGAAAAAGAAGCAGTTCAGGCACCTGTTCAGAATCCACTCTTAGATAACCAGTTGGGCATACAGGTTGAAGATGACGACGACATGGATGACCTACCTAGTTGGGGTCACTTGGCCATGCAAGTAGATCAGGAACTTATAGACCAGGAATTGCATGCAGGGGAGTTTATGAATTTGAATGAGTTGGTGGAGCCTTTGGAAGAAGATCTAGAGCATCTAGGTGAGGAGCAACAAGTGGCTAATAGCAATTGTCACTGACTCTATAGAACCACCTGATCACAGTGTTGAGACCGCTACTTCTGTTGTTGGGCCTTTGGCGCCAATCCTTCCTATCATTCCTGATGTAAATGCTGATATTGGGCCAGTTGGGCCATTGGAGCTTGTAGAGCCCATTTTGGCCCAGGAGGCCCATATAGTGGTCTTACAGGCTGAGAGAAGGCTGGTGGAACCAGCACTGGAAGATCTAAATCTAATAGCTATTCCGAATGTCACTCCAGAGGATCACGCTCTCCATTCAGTGGACCCAATGCAGTGTGAATGCTCACTGACCCCCAGACTCAAGACTGTTTTTGGTATTGACAGCACAAATGGACGGATCAAATCCTCAGTAGCTCCTGACACTTTGGAGGCACCACAACTTGAGTCCACTCTTCAGGTTTTACTAGCTCAGTCTGATCCAATTCTCAGTATGGACAAGTTTGTCCCCCTAGAACAAGCAGCATGTGAACCCCCTCCTACCGTAATGCAACAGAATGAGGTTCAAGATCCTGATCTGATTTCTAATGCTGTTGATCCCATGATTTTTACTGAAGGTGAAGGTGAATCCTCCTCCTCTGATGACACTGCTCCACCAGGTTTCCCTGTTCCTATATTCATGCCTGATAATCTTAATGACACAGGGAAGAGACAGATCTCATCTGATGAACAAGGGGTTGAAATCAAGGATGAGGAGAAATACCTTGGCAAAGAAGGAGCTATTGTTGGGGAACATAGCAGAAATTCAAAATTTTCTACGCATCACCAAGATCAATCTATGGATTAACTAGTAACGAGAGAGAGGGGAGTGCATCTTCATACCCTTGAAGATCGCGAGCGGAAGCGTTCAAGAGAACGGGGTTGATGGAGTCGTACTCGTCGTGATCCAAATCACCGATGATCCTAGCGCCGAACGGACGGCACCTCCGCGTTCAACACACGTACGGAGCAGCGAGGTCTCCTCCTTCTTGATCCAGGAAGGGGGGAGGAGAGGTTGATGGAGATCCAGCAGCACGACGGCGTGGTGGTGGAAGTAGCGGGATTCCAACAGGGCTTCGCCAAGCGCTGCGGGAGGAGGGAGATGTGTCACGGGAGGGAGAGGGAGGCGCGAGGGCTTAGGATATTGCTGCCCTCCCCTTCCCTACATATATATAGGGGCAAGGGAGAGGGGGGCGCAGCCTTGGCCCTTCCTCCAAGGAAGGGTGCGGCCAGGGAGGAGTCCATCCTCCCCAAGGCACCTAGGAGGTGCCTTCCCCCTTTAGGACTCTCCCTTTCCCTTATCTCTTGGCGCATGGGCCTCTTGGGGCTGGTTCCCTTGGCCCATATAGGCCAAGGCGCACACCCCTACAGCCCATGTGGCCCCCGGGGCAGGTGGACCCCCGGACCCCTTTCGGCACTCCCGGTACAATACCGATAATGCGCGGAACTTTTCCGGCGACCAAAACAAGACTTCCCATATATAAATCTTTACCTCCGGACCATTCCGGAACTCCTCGTGACGTCCGGGATCTCATCCGGGACTCCGAGATTCGATCGTCGGTATCCCAATACCTCGTTCAATCTCGTTACCAGCAAGTCTCTTTACTCGTTCCGTAACACATGATCCTGTGGCTAACTCCTTAGTCACATTGAGCTCATTATGATGATGCATTACCGAGTGGGCCCAGAGATACCTCTCCGTCATACGGAGTGACAAATCCCAGTCTCGATTCGTACCAACGCAACAGACACTTTCGGAGATACCTGTAGTGCACCTTTATAGGCACCCAGTTACGTTGTGACGTTTGGTACACCCAAAGCATTCCTACGGTATCCGGGAGTTGCACAA
This sequence comes from Triticum aestivum, assembly GCF_018294505.1. NCBI lineage: Eukaryota > Viridiplantae > Streptophyta > Magnoliopsida > Poales > Poaceae > Triticum > Triticum aestivum. The sequence continues at coordinate 494,741,248 of NC_057814.1, read as the reverse complement.
TCTCATGGTCTAAGGAAACGATACTTGACATTAGAAAAGCTCTTAGCAAACGAACTACACGATCTTGTGCTATGCTTAGGATTGGGTCTTGTCCATCACATCATTCTCCTAATGATGTGATCCCGTTATCAATGACATCCAATGTCCATGGTCAGGAAACCATAACCATCTATTGATCAACGAGCTAGTCAACTAGAGGCTTACTAGGGACATGTTGTGGTCTATGTATTCACACATGTATTACGGTTTCCAGTTAATACAATTATAGCATGAACAATAGACAATTATCATGAACAAGGAAATACAATAATAACCATTTCATTATTGCCTCTAGGGCATATTTCCAACAGATAGATCTTGCGTGATCGTAAGAATTTTTTTGAAATTGCATGCTACGTTCCCAACAATAACATGAAAAGTATATCACTATCTTCCATTTTATGGCATTAATCAATCTTGAATGTAATGAATTTCTTTTTAGGTTTTTCCTCTAGGGCATATTTCCAACAGTCTCCCACTTGCACTAGAGTCAATAATCTAGTTCACATCACTACGTGATTGTAATGAATCCAACACCCATGGGGTTTGTTCATATCTCGCTTGTGAGAGAGGTTATTAGTCAACGGGTCTGAACCTTTTAGATCCGTGTGTGCTTTACAAATCTCTATGTCATCTTGTAGATGCAGCTACCACGCGCTACTTGGAGCTATTCCAAATAACTGCTCTACTATACGAATCCGGTTTACTACTCAGAGTCATCCGGATTAGTGTCAAAGTTTGCATCGACGTAACCCTTTACGATGAACTCCTTTTACCACCTCCATAATCGAGAAAATTCCTTAGTCCACTAGTTACTAAGGATAAGTTCGACCGTTGTCATGTGATCCATTCCTGGATCACTCTTGTACCCCTTGACCAACTCATGGCAAGGCACACTTTAGGTGCGGTACACAGCATAGCATACTGTAGAGCCTACGTCTAAAGCATAGGGGACGACCTTCGTCCTTTCTCTCTCTTCTGCCGTGGTCAGGTCTTGAGTCTTACTCAATACTCACACCTTGCAACACAGCCAAGAACTCCTTCTTTGCTGATCTATTTTGAACTCCTTCAAAATCTTGTCACGGTATGTATTCATTTGAAAGTACTATTAAGCGTTTTTGATCTATCCTTATAGATCTTGATGCTCAATGTTCAAGTAGCTTAATCCAGGTTTTCCATTGAAAAACACTTTTCAAATAACCCTGGATGCTTTCCAGAAATTCTACATCATTTCTGATCAACAATATGTTAACAACATATACTCATCAAAAATTCTATAGTGCTCCCACTCACTTCTTTCGAAATACAAGTTTCTCTTAAACTTTGTATAAACCCAAAATCTTTGATCATCTCATCAAAGCGTACATTCCAACTCCGAGATGCTTACTCCAGTCCATAGAAGGATTGCTGGAGCTTTGCATACTTGTTAGCATCTTTCAGGATTGACAAAATCTTCTGGTTGTATCACATACAACCTTTCCTCAAGAAAATCGTCGAGGAAACAATGTTTTGACATCCTATCTGCAAGATTTCATAAATAATGCAGTAACTGCTAATATAATTCTAACAGACTCTTAGCATCGCTACGAGTGAGAAAGTGTCATTGCAGTCAACTCCTTGAACTTGCCGGAAAACATCTTAACGACAAGTCGAGCTTTCTTAATGGTGACACTTACCATCATTGTCTGTCTTCCCTTTAAAATCCATCTGTACCCAACAGCCTTACGACCATCAAGTAGTTCTTTCAAAGTCTATACTTTGTTTTCATACATGGATCCTCTCGGATTTTATGGCCTCGAGCCATTCATCGGAATCCGGGCCCACCATCGCTTCTCCATAGCTCGTAGGTTCATTGTTGTCTAGCAACATGACTTCCAAGAGAGGATTACGTACCACTCAGAAGTAGTACGCATCCTTGTCGTCCTGCGAGGTTTGGTAGTGACTTGATCCGAAGTTTCATGATCACTATCATAAGCTTCCACTTCAATTGGTGTAGGTGCCACAGGAACAACTTCCTGTGCCCTGCTACACATTAGTTGAAGTGACGGTTCAATGACCTCATCAAGTCTCCACCATCCTCCCACTCAATTCTTTCCAGAGAAACTTTTCCTCGAGAAAGGACCCGTTTCTAGAAACAATCACTTTTGCTTCCAGATCTGAAATAGGAGGTATACCCAACTGTTTTGGGTATTCTATGAAGATGCATTTATCCTCTTTGGGTTCGAGCTTATCAGCCTGAAACTTTTTCACATAAGCGTCGCAGCCCCAAACTTTTAAGAAATGATAGCTTAGGTTTCTCTAAACCATAGTTCATACGGTGTCGTCTCAACGGAATTGCGTGGTGCCCTATTTAAAGTGAATGCGGTTGTCTCTAATGCCTAACCCATAAACAATAGTGTAATTCGATAAGAGACATCATGGTATGCACTATATCCAATAGGGTGCAGTTATGATGTTCGGACACACCATCACGCTATGGTGTTCCAGGCGGTATTAGTCGCGAAACAATTTCCACAATTTCTTAATTGTGTGCCAAACTCGCAACTAAGATATTCATCTCTATGATCATATCATAGACATTTTCATCCTCTTGTCACGACGATCTTCAACTTCACTCTGAAATTACTTGAACCTTTCAATAATTCAGACTTGTGTTTCATCAAGTAAATACACTCAGCATCTACTCAAATCATCTGTGAAGTAAGAACATAACGATATCCACTGCGTGCCTCAGCACTCATTGGGCTGCACACATCAAAATGTATTACCTCCAACAAGTTGCTCTCTTGTTCCATCTCACTGAAAACAAGGCCTTTCAGTCATCTTGCCCATGTGGTATGATTTACATGTCTCAAGTGATTCAAAATCAAGTGAGTCCAAATGATCCATCTGCGTGGAGTTTCTTCATGCATATATATCAATAGACATGGTTCGCATGTCTCAATCTTTTAAAAAACGAGTGAGTCCAAAGATCCATCTACATGGAGCTTCTTCATGCGTTTTATCCCAATATGACTCAAATAGTAGTGCCACAAGTATGTGGTACTATCATTACTATCTTATATCTTTTGGCATGAACATGTGTATCACTACGATCGAGATTCAATAAACCATTCATTTTAGGTGCAAGACCATTGAAGGTATTATTCAAATAGACAGAGTAACCATTATTCTCCTTAAATGAATAACCGTATTGCGATAAACATAATCCGATCATGTCTATGCTCAACGCAAACACCAAATAACAATTATTTAGGTTTAACACCAATCTTGATGGTAGAGGGAGCATGCTATGCTTGATCACATCAACCTTGGAAACACTTCCAACACATATCGTCATCTCACCTTTAGCTAGTCTCCGTTTATTTTGTAGCCTTTTATTTCGAGTTACCAATACTTAGCAACCGAACCGGTATCTAATACCCTGGTGCTACTAGGAGTACTAGTAAACTACACATTAATATAATGTATATCCAATATACTTCTGTCGACCTTGCCTACCTTCTCATCTACCAAGTATCTAGGGTAGTTCTGCTTCAGTGACCGTTCCCCTCATTACAGAAGCACCTGGTCTCGGGTTTGGGTTCAACCTTGGGTTTCTTCACTAGAGCAGCAACTGATTTGCCGTTTCATGAAGTATCCCTTCTTTCCCTTGCCCTTCTTGAAACTAGTGGTTTTACTAACCATCAACAATTGATGCTCCTTCTTGATTTCTACTTTCGCGGTGTCAAACATCGTGAGTTGCTCAAGGATCATCATGTCTATCCCTGATATGTTATAGTTCATCACGAAGCTCTAATAGCTTGGTGGCAGTGACTATGGAGAACCATCACTATCTCATCTGGAAGATTAACTCCCACTCGATTCAAGTGATTGTAGTACTCAGACAATCTGAGCACATGCTCAACGATTGAGCTTTTCTCCCTTAGTTTGCAGGCTTAAGAAAACTTGTCAGAGGTCTCATACCTCTTGACGTGGGCATTAGTCTGAAATCCCAATTTCAGTCTTTGGAACATTTCATATGTTCTGCGACGTTTCAAAACCGTCTTTGGTGCCACAATTTTAAACCGTTAGCATCACACACTGAACTATCACGTAGTCATCAAAACGTGTATGTCAGATGTTTCGTAACATCTACAGATGACGCTCGAGGTTCAGCACACGGAGCGGTGCATTAAGGACATAAGCCTTCTGTGCAGCAATGAGGACAATCCTCAGTTTACGGACCTAGTCCGCATAATTGCTACTATCAACTTTCAACTAAATTTTCTCTAGGAACATATCTTAGTAGAACTAAAGCGTAAGCTACGACATTATTTGCAAAGACCTTTTGACTATGTTCATGATAATTAAGTTCATCTGATTATTTAATGAACTCCCACTTAGATAGACATCCCTCTAGTCATCTAAGTGATACATGATCCGAATCGACTAGGCCGTGTCCGATCATCACGTGAGACGGACTAGTCGTCATCGGTGAACATCTCCATGTTGATCGTATCTACTATACGACTCATGTTCGACCTTTCGGTCTCTTGTGTTCTGAGGCCATGTCTGTACATGCTAGGCTCGTCAAGTCAACCTAAGTGTTTTGCTTGTGTTCCGAGGCCATGTCTGTACATGCTAGGCTCGTCAGCACCCGTTGTATGCGAACGTTAGAATCTATCACACCCGATCATCACGTGGTGCTTCGAAACAACGAACCTTCGCAACGGTGCACAGTTAGGGGGAACACATCTCTTGAAATTTTAGTGAGGGATCATCTTATTTATGCTACCGTCATTCTAAGCAAATAAGATGTAAACATGACAAACATCACATGCAAATCATAAAGTGACATGATATGGCCAATATCATCTTGCGCCTTTTGATCTCCATCTTCGAGGCGCGGCATGATCACCTTCGTCACCGGCATGACACCATGATCTCCATCATCGTGTCTTCATGAAGTTGTCTCGCCAACTATTACTTCTACTACTATGGCTAACGGTTAGCAATAAAGTAAAGTAATTACATGGCGTTTTTCATTGACACGCAGGTCATACAATAAATTAAGACAACTCCTATGGCTCCTGCCGGTTGTCATACTCATCGACATGCAAGTCGTGATTCCTATTACAAGAACATGATCAATCTCATACATCACATATATCATTCATCACATCCTTTTGGCCATATCACATCACATAGCATACCCTGCAAAAACAAGTTAGACGTCCTCTAATTGTTGTTGCATGTTTTACGTGGCTGCTATGGCTTTCTAGCAAGAACGTTTCTTACCTACGCAAAAGCCACAACGGTGATATGCCAATTGCTATTTACCCTTCATAAGGACCCTTTTCATCGAATCCGATCCGACTAAAGTTGGAGAGACAGACACCCGCTAGCCACCTTATGCATCAAGTGCATGTCAGTCGGTGGAACCTGTCTCACGTAAGAGTACGTGTAAGGTCGGTCTGGGCCGCTTCATCCCACAATGCCGCCGAATCAAGATAAGACTAGTAACGGTAAGCAAATTGAACAAATCGTCGCCCACAACTACTTTGTGTTCTACTCGTGCATAGAATCTACGCATAGACCTGGCTCATGATGCCACTGTTGGGGAACGTAGCAGAAATTCAAAATTTTCTACGCATCACCAAGATCAATCTATGGATTAACTAGTAACGAGAGAGAGGGGAGTGCATCTTCATACCCTTGAAGATCGCGAGCGGAAGCGTTCAAGAGAACAGGGTTGATGGAGTCGTACTCGTCGTGATCCAAACCACCGATGATCCTAGCGCCGAACGGACGGCACCTCCGCGTTCAACACACGTACGGAGCAGCGACGTCTCCTCCTTCTTGATCCAGCAAGGGGGGAGGAGAGGTTGATGGAGATCCAGCAGCACGACGGCGTGGTGGTGGAAGTAGCGGGATCCAACAGGGCTTCGCCAAGCGCTGCGGGAGGAGGGAGATGTGTCACGGGAGGGAGAGGGAGGCGCCAGGGCTTAGGATATTGCTGCCCTCCCCTTCCCCACATATATATAGGGGCAAGGGAGAGGGGGGGCGCAGCCTTGGCCCTTCCTCCAAGGAAGGGTGCGGCCAGGGAGGAGTCCATCCTCCCCAAGGCACCTAGGAGGTGCCTTCCCCCTTTAGGACTCTCCCTTTCCCTTATCTCTTGGCGCATGGGCCTCTTGGGGCTGGTTCCCTTGGCCCATATAGGCCAAGGCGCACACCCCTACAGCCCATGTGGCCCCCCGGGGCAGGTGGACCCCCGGACCCCTTTCGGCACTCCCGGTACAATACCGATAATGCGCGAAACTTTTCCGGCGACCAAAACAAGACTTCCCATATATAAATATTTACCTCCGGACCATTCCGGAACTCCTCGTGACGTCCGGGATCTCATCCGGGACTCCGAACAACTTTCGGGTTACCGCATACTAATATCTCTACAACCCTAGCGTCACCGAACCTTAAGTGTGTAGACCCAAAGGGTTCGGGAGACACGCAGACATGACCGAGACGCCTCTCCGGTCAATAACCAACAGCGGGATCTGGATACCCATGTTGGCTCCCACATGCTCCTCGATGATCTCATCAGATGAACCACGATGTCGAGGATTCAATGAATCCCATATTCAATTCCCTTTGTCAATCAGTATGTTACTTGCCCGAGATTCCATCGTCGGTATCCCAATACCTCGTTCAATCTCGTTACCGGCAAGTCTCTTTACTCGTTCCGTAACGCATGATCCCATGGCTAACTCCTTAGTCACATTGAGCTCATTATGATGATGCATTACCGAGTGGGCCCAGAGATACCTCTCCGTCATACGGAGTGACAAATCCCAGTCTCGATTCGTACCAACCCAATAGACACTTTCGGAGATACCTATAGTACACCTTTATAGCCACCCAGTTACGTTGTGACGTTTGGTACACCCAAAGCATTCCTACGGTATCCGGGAGTTGCACAATCTCATGGTCTAAGGAAACGATACTTGACATTAGAAAAGCTCTTAGCAAACGAACTACACGATCTTGTGCTATGCTTAGGATTGGGTCTTGTCCATCACATCATTCTCCTAATGATGTGATCCTGTTATCAATGACATCCAATGTCCATGGTCAGGAAACCATAACCATCTATTGATCAACGAGCTGGTCAACTAGAGGCTTACTAGGGACATGTTGTGGTCTATGTATTCACACATGTATTACGGTTTCCAGTTAATACAGTTATAGCATGAACAATAGACAATTATCATGAACAAGGAAATACAATAATAACCATTTTATTATTTCCTCTAGGGCATATTTCCAACAGCTATGATCTGGACCAGGCACTTTGCTCCTAAAAAAACAGCAAGGACATCATTCAGGTACCTATAGACTAGGTAAATTTTCTGTCTGTTACTCTTCTATCACCTGAAAATTTTGACTGGGCCATAAAATTTGTAACTTCTAAAGTCTAGGAAATTATCTCTCAAAACAAGGATGAGGAGATCTATTTACCTTTTTCCTTGCCAGTATCCTGTCCTGTCAGCTCAAATCTTACTTGTCCCTTGGATAATTCTCACGATCAGGAGAACACCCCTAACTCTATGGGTGGATCACAAGAGATCACTTCCTCCTCCACCTCTGCTATGCATCAGAACAGAAAGAGGAAGGACAAGGGACCACTGGTGGAAATAGAGGTAAGGAGGAGTTGTAGACTCCAAAAGATTAATAAAGGTTACAAAAAATCAGTTTGAATGGATAAAGACTGCATGGCCTGTCATTCTTTCCCTCCACCATTACCTGCTAAGATTATTAAGAATCTGAACACTGCTTATTGCAAGGTCAATGCTCAGGATACTACAGAAGATAAAATTACCACCAAGATCAAAAAGCCCAAGGTATGCCCCAAAACAAAGGATGGTGCGAGCAAAGCTAAGGAGGGGTCCACTGGTGGGAAGAATGCCAAGTAGCAAGCCTTTTCTTCTATCTTCTGTAATAGTACCTGATCTTTTGGTGACATGAGTCCACATGTTTATGTGGTGTATGACTGGGTTCTTTCCCTTATGGATTCTGTGTGGCAGACTTGTTATCCCTTATCTCAGTGTGTTATGAAACTCTGGGTTGATCTGTGCTGTGTTATTCTGCTTGTTATGGTTGCTCTGGTCTGTATGATGTGTTATTGGCTCTCCAAGTATCAGTCTCACCCACTCCTCCCTCTAGTTTACTGTAATCCTTATGAAGAGAAACTGGAATATTCTGAACTAGAACATTAGGGGCATCAATGACCCCAAGAAATGGGATGCTCTATCCAATAAAATTGCTGAATCTGCTTGTTCCACCATCTGCCTCCAAGAGACCAAAAGAGACCATTTCGCCACTGCTTATATTAGGAAATTCTGCCCAAAGAACATCTCAAAATTTGAGTTTCTTCCCTCTAATGGTGCTTCTGGTGGGCTGTTGATTGCCTGGAATGAGCAATTATTCTCTGGGTTGCTGATACATCAGAATGACTACTCCTTGACCATCAATTTTACTTGTAAACTCTCTGGGACTGCATGGAAACTCACCAACATCTATGGACCTTGTCAACAGGATGCAAGAGTTGATTTTCTTGATTGGTTCAAAAACTATCAGGTGGGGGATGATGAAAATTGGCTTGTATTGGGTGATTTTAATTACATAAGATATCATCACAACAGAAACAAAGATGGTGGCAGTATAAATGACATGTTCTTGTTCAATGAAGCAATCAGTAATCAAGCACTTGTTGAAATTCCTCTAAAAGGCAGAAAGTTCACCTGGAGCAATATGCAAGAAGCCCCTCTTCTGGAAAAGCCGGGTTGGTGTTTTACCTCTGAAGCATGGACACTCATGTTTTCTTCTACTCAAGCCATCCCTCTTGCCAAAACCACTTCAGACCACATCCCTATTGTTATCAAAGTGGGCACCTGCATCCCTAGATCCCAAATATTCAGATTTGAGAATTTCTGGCTCAAGCACCCCCAGTTCGAGGAAGTAGTCAAAAATAACTGGGAGCAAGAGGTGCATGAAACTGATAGTGCAAAATGCATTGCTGCTAAATTTAAGAGGCTTAGGAAGGGCCTAAAGATCTGGGCCAAAACTATTTCAAACCTGAAAGATACTATCCAGAACATCAACTTCATGATTCTGTTCTATGATGTCATTGAGGAATATAGGGACTTGTCCGTGGAACAATCTAATGGCAGGAGGATACTCATTGATCATTTGAGTCTTATTAATGAGCATCAGAGGATTTATTGGAAGCGAAGGGCTACCATCAGAAACATCAAGATGGGGGAAGCAAACACCAAATACTTTCAAGCCAAAGCCACCATTAAGCACAGATTTAACCACATTGCTATGCTGAAAGATGAAGAAGACCATGAGCATGCTGACCATAATGCAAAAGCTGCTATTCTTTTCAGAGCTTTCAAGAAGAGATTGGGCTCAGTTTCCAAAACTGAAAACCCACTTCTTCTCCAGTCTCTACTCTTGCAACATGATGACTTGTCAGACCTAGAGATACCTTTTACTAAGAAAGAAATTCATGATGTTATTATGAAGATGCCTGCTGATAAAGCACCTGGACCAGATGGATTTAATGCAACATTTCTTAAAGCCTGTTGGGATATTGTGGCTCCTGATTTCTACAGGCTTATTGAAGATTTTTATTTGGGGACAGTAAATCTATAGAGTATTAATTATTATTTTATTACCTTGATCCCCAAGAAAGATGATGCTGCACAACCCAATGACTTCACACTAATCTCTCTCTTAAATTGTACTTTGAAGATCTTAACCAAGTTACTGGCCAACAGACTGCAAAAGAAGATTCTCAAGTTGATCCACCCCAACCAATATGGGGTTTTATCCAACAGATGTATACAAGATTGTTTGGCCTAGTCTTTTGAATACATACATCAGTGTTACCAGTCAAATCAAGATGTGATTCTCCTGAAATTGGATTTTGAGAAGGCCTTTGATATGCTTAACCATGACACTATTATTGAGATTTTACAAGCCAAAGGTTTTGGCTCTAAGTGGATCAATTGGATTAAGATGATATATGGCACTGGGTTTTCTTCTGTTCTTCTCAATGGGGTACCTGGAAAATAGTTCTTATGTAAATGTGGGTTGAGGCAGGGTGACCCCCTATCACCTCTCATTTTTGTGCTTGCTGCAGATCTGCTACAATCCATGATGAATGAAGCAATGCATAATTCTCTGATACAAGCACCTTTGGTACATCAAACAAGCCCAGACTTTCCTATCATTCAATATGCTGATGATACCATCCTCATTATTAAAGCCGAGGCCTCCCAACTGATGCATATCAAGAACCTACTTCTCCACTTTGCAGCCTTCACTGGTCTGAAAGTCAACTACAACAAGTCAATTATGATACCTATCAACACTTCTGATGAACAGATGCAATACTTGTCTTCTATCTTCGGCTGCCAGACTGGAAAACTTCCTCACACTTATTTGGGTTTACCTCTCAGCCTGCACAAACCTAGAATTGAAGACTACTCGCCTCTGCTGAAGAGAGTAGAAAACAGACTGCTGGGATGTTCAACTCTGCTTTCCATTGGAGACAAATTGACTCTTATTAAATCAGTGTTCTCCAGCTTGCCCATTTTCTTCATGTGCTCCCTCGGGCAGCCGGCAACAGTGGTCAAGCAATTGAACATTTACCTAAAGAACTGTTTTTGGAGGAAATTTGGATCAACTAAGAGAGGAGCAACACTCATAGCATGGGACACATCATGTCAACCTAAAGCCAATGGAGGACTGGGGATATTGGATATTGAGACTCACAACAAGGCTCTTCTCATGAAGCAACTTCATAAATTTTTGAATAAGGTTGATATACCAGGGATCAATATCATTTGGGAATCATACTACTCTAATTCTCTCCCTGGTGAGAGACTGGTGGGATCATTCTGGTGGAAATCATTACTCAAGCTGCTGCCAGTCTATAAACAATTTACAGTCTGCAAGGCACACTCTGGAAATACTACACTATTGTGGTCTGATACCTGGTGGGAGCAACCACTTGTAACCAAATTCCCTGAGCTTCAATCTTTTGCAAGAAATGAATTTGAAACCTCGAGGACAACTATTTGTGGCCAAGACTTATCAGAACTTTTCCACACACCAATGTCACAGCAAGCCTACCATCAGTATAACCTACTTCTTCAACATCTGCAACTCAGACCTGCTTCCAGTAACTCAGATGAATGGTGCATTCTTGGGTCAAACAAAGGCTACTCGTCCATCAAAATGTATCACTACATGAGAGGACCCAGCCTGATACATCCGATCTTCCAACAGATATGGAAAATATCTTGTAGGCCAAGACATAAGATTTTCATCTGGCTACTCCTCCATGACAGGATCAACGCAAGAAATCTTCTCAACAGAAAGAGTATGCATCTTGATGACTATAATTGTGCACTCTGCTCTGACAACACTGAGGAAACTCTCCTCCACCTCTTCTGGAACTGCCCTTTTGCACTCCAATGCTAGGAATCCATCATTCCTTCTAAACTTAGAGGCATCTCGATCTTTGATGATTTCCAGCTGGCTATGACACAACCGCCCCCAGACATTGCACTAGATATTGTCTCTATGGGCTGTTGGGGTATTTGGTCCATCAGAAACGATAATCTTTTAAGCAGCAGCTCCACACATCCAGGGATGGAAGTTTTACCTCCAAGAAGGTCTTTGGGCAGCACAGATCAAAGCAAAGCATTCTAAAGCGGATAAGATTAGGTCCTGGGTCACACAGAACATTTAATTTGTTTCCATGTTTTTTAAAACTGGTATTGGGTGATCACTTTTGTATGAACGTTTGTATGTATATATATATTTAATATAATTTACCGTAGAACTATTGTTCTATGGTTTTCCGGTCAAAAAAACAACAACTATGGAGGCAATATATCCCTAAAAACATATATTATGACGCATATTAGTTAAAATGGGAGGGATCTAGTTAGTGTTCGATCAGTGAGTTGTAAGCCTCATCGCAAATCCCTCCAATTTTGAATGATAAGAATCATAAGATGTTCTAATGTTTTCTGAATCGGATGCATATAGACGCATTTGTGTGTGTTTGTTTCACTCATTTCAGTCCGTATGTTGTAATTCATAATATTGAAATAGTATCCAAAATGTCTTATAATTCGGAACATGGGTGATAGCATTGAGTGGTAGTTTTTTATATAAAAAATCAAGTAGATCTCCCGGCTCTATTATTCAGAAAAGAAGCCTGTAGATCAGGTCGTCAGTTTTGCATGCAGTTGGTAGTGGACTCATAGTCACGGATGAGGAGCAGTGTGCTTGTGATTCACAGCCGATGAGGAGCTTTGTATGTGTCCATGTACTAGTTTTTTTTAAACTGGGCACAAGATTTGTCACTTTCATTGACTAAGAAGACGGTTTAGAGGTTTTTGGCCAATGACCGAATTACACCCTCACGGCACTACATTACTCAAATACCTGGCCCATGCAAGGCAGCATAGCTTTGAAACATCTTTAATTCTAGCAACAAGAATCCCAACCGGCACCGCGGTGTCACAGAAGACGCGTGCATTCCTCTCGTTCCAAATTTCCCACGAGATAAGCATAATAAAAGACATCATCGCCCGTCGAGATTGCGACATGTTGGTGTCAATGAGGTTCCACCATGCCTTCACCGAATGGACCGCCACCCAAGCCGTAGGGTGCACATCAACCAAGCCAAGCCAAGACTTAATCATTTTCCAAACTCGAACCGTGTAGCGGCATTGGAAAAGGAGGTGAGCCGCGTACTCTTCAACTTGCTTGCATAAGGGGCATCGATTGCAAGTTAGGCCAACCCCGGTGTTGAAGCCTGTCGGCTGTCCATATCCTATTATTGATCACAAGCCAAGCAAAGAATTTGCATTTTGGAGGAGCCTAGATCTTCCACACCAACGGTTGCATGTTGGAGTCCACTAAGCCCAGGAAGTGGGCTTTGTAGGCCGAGGACGCAGAGTAAGAGCCATCGGTAGAAAGCTTCCATGAGATAGAATCGGGCACATCAGGGTTGAGGTATACCAAAGATAATTTCTCCCAAAGGTTGACGAACTCGGTCAGATGTGTAGCGGAGGTGATCCCATCGGTATTGACTTGAGAGACCCAGAAGTTATTATTCAATGCCTTTTGGACCATACATCCCCTTCTTTTCGATAGGTCAAAAATCTTCGGCGCGATGTCTTTGGGCCTCATGCCATCTAGCCAAGATGAATCCCAGAAAGAAGCACGAAGACCGTTGCTAAGAAACACCTTGGTGGCAGCTGCATAAATATTTTTATCATTCTCATCGCAAGGGTTATCCAAGCGAACCAACGGTTTCACTGGATCCAACCATTCTGCCCAAAGCCACCGGATATGAAGTGTAGGCACAAACTTCCTCAGATTTAGGATACCCAGACCCCCATGAACCTTGGACTTGTAGACCTGCACCCAGTTGATCTTGCATTTGCCACCAGTGACCTTGTCACAACCCGCCCAGAGGAAAGCACGCCGAAGAGAATCAATCTTTTCCAGAACCTCAATCGGAAGGTTTAATGATGTCATATAATATATGTCAATGTCCGCGATGACAGACTTGACCAAAACAGCCTTTCCCGGAGATGCCATTAGCATGCCCAACCATGGAGAAAGCTTTGATGCAATCTTGTCCTCCAGGGGCTGGAAGTGGATTGTATTCAACCTCTTGACCAACAAAGGCAATCCGAGGTACTTCATCGGGAAGGAAGATCAGTTGACCAGGAAGGAATGTAGAATATCATCAAGGTCCAAGTGCTCACATCGGATGGGGGCAACCATGCTTTTAGAGCAGTTCGTGGTCAGGCCAGTGACCTCACCGAAACATGAAAGGATTTCCGCGAAGAATTTGAGTTCAGATATTGGCGCAAGAAAGACCGCATCATCATCCGCGTATAAGGAGGAACGGGTCACCATCGCATTTCCATCAAGAGGGAGTAACTCGTCTTGCTCGGTGGCCTTCTGTAGGATATGATGCAGAGGATCTATTGCAAGCACAAAGAGGAGGGGGAGGGAGGGGGGGGGCTGCCTCAAGCCACAACCTGTGGCTATTGGGCATCCAGGGACACCATTGAGAGGAACCCTCGACGAAGCTGTAGATAGGAGGGCCGAGACCCAACCTCGGAAGCGAGGTGGGAAGCCGAGGTGGTTCAACAACTTGAGGAGGAAGTCCCATCTAACCGAGTTGAAGCCCTTTTTGATATCAAGCATAAAGAGCAGAGCCCTTTTTTTTTGTTTTTTGTATTTTTTTTGCGGTGAAAGCGTCGGGTAAGGTTGCGAACGTACATAATGTTATTATGGATACATCTTCTTTTGATGAAGGCGCTTTGAGCTTGGGAAACACGATCATTGATGTGGGGAGCCGGCATGACTTTGGCTATGATCTTCATGATGGCATGAATAAGACTGATGGGGTGAAAATCGGAGTCCATGTATAATGTTAGCCTGTCGACTCTTCACTACATATATGCTGTAGCAACGTGACAGGTACACGTAAATGCGTGATTTCTACCATGGAGCGTTTACATGTATTACTCCGAAAAAAGAAAAGAAAAAAACGTTTACATGTATGTGTACGCACGTAGGAGTACTGTCCCATGTACTACACGTACAAGTCGGTCAGACAAGGCTAGAAAATTTCCTGGTTTGCAATTTTGTACACTATCTAGCAATCTTCTTGGAAACCTTTGCTGAGGAAGGTGTTACCAATCCTCGTTCCTTTGCATGCATCAGGCAATGTCGTCAACTGATCGATCGGGTAGATGCAAGATCGATCGGGCCGGAACTCGCCATCCACCGAGGAGAGACGAATGAATGCTCATGACCGATCACGTCCATCCAATCGCTCACGGTAATATCGATCGATCACCGGACATCCATCCATGCATGCATGATCCATCATCAGTGGCGCAGGCGGAGGCAGAGGCCGAGGCTGGGGATGCGAGAGTTATTCTCGAACTTGACACGAGACGGGGACAGGACGTGATGGGCGCATGATACTGTTGATTTCATTTCATGCGGTCCGCCGATGCGCCCGGGTCAGTCAGTCAGTCGGCCATGGACGCGAGCGGAAACGCTCCGCGCGGCTTTCCTAGTCCAGGCACGCGTTAATGTGTCCGCGGTGCCGTTTCCGGCGCTTGGACGTGACCCATCACTGCACGGACTACAGGGATGTGCGAGCTCGCGCAGAGCGTGAGCCGTGAGGAGAGAAAATTGCCTCGCTTTTTTCCTTTGTTTTGCGTCAGTGGGTACATGGGGGTAGCGCAGGTGCGACTTTTGGCTAGGGTTTTGGCTTGTTGCTCGGAAGGCAGTTAATGGATGTTCCTGGTTGAGATGTCATCGATGGTCAATACGTGGCGAGCTTGTTAAGCTAGGCAACGGTTAGCCAGATCTTACCCTGGATTGTTTGGGGAGATTTGCATTGGTCAACGCCACTTCAGAGGATGGAAGTATGTGTGTAAGGATAACTGGAAGTAAAGTTTAGTAGAACGTCTGATTTTTTTGAAAAGGAATTTTTTTTAGGAGTAGAACGTCTAATAGGAGGAAATGGCACGAGAATGACGTATACTGAGGTGGCGCATATCACCGTTGAGGACATTGGGTAGAGAGATTTAGCTTATAGACCTAGAGGTAACTATACCCATGAGTAATTCGCATGCGGTGCGGTTCCGACATGTCTCCAAACATGTCACTATGTAAACATTCCACCCTTCTTTAATAAAAAGACGACGTTCTTGCCGATTAATAAGAGAAAAGCGGGTCCCCCCTCCCCCTCAAGGTAAGAGTAGAACATGTGTCATCGTGAGCATGCAGAGAGAGAGAGAGAGAGAGAGAGAGAGAGAGAGAGAGAGAGAGAGAGAGAGAGCGCAATGTTGAAGATGCCAACTACAGCAGACGCCACCATCCAAATCCACTAGTGTGGCAACATTACTGCACATTAGAGAGAACGTGTGTCGTGGCACAAAGGCTACAATCGGGGCAACCATAAAAATCTACTAGGGCCACCCTCTCCTTTTATCGCTGCCCAACGGTGTGGCACTCCTCCTCGTTAGAGGTGAGTTAGGTGTCTCCTTTGGACATGCGCTTGAGTTGGCGCATGATTAGGAGTTCCACAGCGATGGTGATTGAAACATCGCTTTTATGTCTAGGGTGAAAACTATTATCTGGCCTTGATAAATTGGACTCAACAGTGTCAAACTTGTGGCATTACCATGTTGAAGATGTTGTCTCCATGTTGATGTTCTGGTCTTGATTGGTTGGTCTCGACATCATGAATGCAAACCCTTGTCCTGGTCGTCTTGGCTGGATGCGGCGACGAGGACAACAATGTGCTATGCCTCTTGAAGGTGTCGACGTCAAAGAAAATGACTTAGTCATAGGTGTTTACTTCATACTTGTAGTGTTTTTCTCTAGTACACTACTAGGAAAAACTCTATAGGCATAGTAGCGCAGGGAAAAACCCAACGCTGTAGGTGAAGATTAGCGGTAGCGTGGGTTCAACACGCCAACGCTAATACTAAGTGGTCCCCACCATGCCCCCCGGGGTTGGCCACAGTAGCAGTGCGGGGAATAAAACCTGTGCTACAACTAACTAAATAGCAGTAGCGCCGACTTTATAACCCGCGTTGCTACTGTGGATACACGGGCCCAGCTCCTGGGCCCCGCCTAGTAGCAACGCCTGTTATGTGTCCCACGCTACAGCTAATCGGTTTAGCAGTATCGCAGACCCCGTGCCCCGCGCTACTACTAAGCCACCCTTATCCTCTCCCTGCCGCTCATTCCTCACTCTCCACTCCTCACTCTTTCTCCCTCTCCCACTGTCGCAGCCTCTCCTCCTCCCGCCGTCGCCGCATTGCCACCGTCCCCGGCCTCGGTAATTCTCCTCCCCCTCCTCCTCCCTGCTCCCTCCTCCCTCCTCCTCCCTCCCGGCGCTGCCCATTTATCCCTAGTAGTGTTTTTTGCTTATGATCACAAATGATTGCTAGTAGAAGTATCAAAAAATTTAAGATAAATGAGAAACTTTTTATGAATGCAATGGACAATAGTCTTTCATATGTCAGATATCAAAAAATAACCCTAGATGTGAATTGGTAAGAGCTTTGAAGAGTTTTAGAAAATGATCTTTGAAGAGGATGGAAGGAGTTTGGAATTTAGTTTTGGACATCAATGTAATTTTTAGTAAATGAATTCTTCCAAAATCATTTTCCGTTAAGGGTTCCTTTCCCTGGGGAACATGCGTTGATGTGCATGCCCGAACTGTGATTGAGAAATCGCAGTATACGTAACATCTGGAGGTCCATAGTGTAATTAGTGTGAAAACATCTTTAGTCCGCTGACCGAATATTCCCTTAAGAACGCTAGCTTTCGGCTTCACCCAATCTCAGGTACACATCCGGATGACCCGGCAGTAACAATCGCAGAAGTGCTCCCTTTATGCCCTAGCCGAACAAACATGAACGTAGGGCATAAGCACAGGAGCCAGGCAACCCAGCTTGGCCAAAACTTAAGTCATAACGATGCATATAATGGCGAAGAAAAGATAAATATGAGGAAAAGACACATATGTGGTGGGCTTGACGCCCGGAAAATAATAATAAAAAGCTTCTGTACAAGAAGCCCCCAGGTATTATTGGCGTACATATTTAAGAATGTGTACGTCACAGGTGCACGGTTTAGTCGCACGAGAGCTTGAAGCTAAAAAACGAAAAGAGAGAAAAAAGTAATGGAAACAAAAGGGAGAAGAAGACGAACAAAGAGTTCGGCTCTAGGCGTAGAATCTTGGAGTCTGGCCGCGTTCCATGGGTTCGTCTCTAAGCGATTATCTGATGCATCACGCAGGCGGTACGCTCCTCCGGTGAGAACTTCGTCAATGATGAAGGGACCCTCCCACTTGGGCTTGAGTTTGTTCTTTTTCTTCTCTGGCAAGCGTAGAGCGAGTTCGCCAACATTATAAGTCTTGGCCCGCACTTCTCTGCTTTGATATCTGTGAGCCTGCTGTTGATAAAATGCGGAACGGGCTTTTGCGACGTCGCGCTCCTCCTCCAGGGCATCTAACCTGTCCTGCCAATCAAGCTCGGCCTCTCTCTCTTTATACATGCGCACTCGAGGTGAGTCATGAATAATGCCGCAGGGCAACACAACCTCTGCGCCGTACACCATGAAGAAGGGTGTGTATCCGGTAGTGCGATTGGGCGTGGTCCGTAGCCCCCAGAGTACGGAGTCCAGCTCCTCAACCCAGTGCTTGTCTGATTCT
Organism: Triticum aestivum; assembly: GCF_018294505.1. Taxonomy (NCBI): domain Eukaryota; kingdom Viridiplantae; phylum Streptophyta; class Magnoliopsida; order Poales; family Poaceae; genus Triticum; species Triticum aestivum. The sequence goes on along the minus strand of NC_057814.1, from coordinate 494,722,878 downwards.
TTCAAAGACCACACTAGTCTAGGTTTAATGCCGCTCATAATAAGACCATTAGCTCGTTTGACTTGACCGTTTGTTTGCGGGTGATAGACGGAGGCGTAATCGAGCTTAATGCCCAGATTAGCACACCAGGTTTTCACCTCATCGGCTGTGAAATTGGAGCTGTTATCGATGATGATGCTGTATGGGATGCCATAACGGTGCATGACGCCGGATATGAAGTCTATCACTGGTCCGGCTTCGACCGTTTTAACTGGTTTGGCCTCTATCCACTTAGTGAACTTATCTATCATGACCAACAGGTATTTTTTCTTATGGCTTCCTCCTTTAATGGGTCTGACCATATTAAGCCCCGAGACCGCAAAAGGCCAAGTAATGGGGATTGTTTGTAGAGCGGTGGGAGACATATGGCTTTGATTGCCGAAAAGCTGGCATCCGACACAACGTTGGACAAGGTCATGCGCATCTGCTTGGGCCGTCGGCCAATAGAAACCTGTACGGAAGGCCTTACTTACAAGGGCCCGAGCGCGGCATGGTGCCCACCGAGACCGGCATGAATTTTAGCCAAGAGCTGCCGTCCCTCTTCTTCGGAGATACATCTTTGAAGTACTCCGGTAGCGCTTTTCTTGTAGAGCTCTCCGTCATGGACCTTGTAGGCTTTCGAACGCCGGACAATGCAGCGAGCCTCATTCTGATCCTCAGGGAGCTCTCGCATATTAAGGTAGGCCAAGAAGGGTTCGGTCCATGGGGCAATTATTGCCATGATAAGACGGGCCGATGGTGTTATTTCGGTGGCTGAGCCACCGATGATATCGGTATTGCGTTCGGAATCTGGGGGGTATGATCGGATCTGGACTGGTGTTGCTGCTTTCCCCTTGCCACACCACGGATGGCTTGAAGAGCCTTTCCAGGAATATGTTAGGCGGGACGGGGTCGCGCTTGGCGCCGATGCGAGCAAGGACATCCGCCACTTGATTACTTTCTCGAGCCACGTGATGAAACTCGAGCCCCTCAAACCGAGCCGACATTTTGAGAACGGTGTTATGATAAGCCGCCATCTTCGGATCTTTGGCGTCGAAATCTCCATTTATTTGGGATATTGCGAGGTTTGAATCCCCGCGCACCTCGAGGCGTTGTATGCTCATGGAGACAGCCATCCGAAGACCATGCAATAAGGCCTCGTATTCGGCTGCTTTGTTGGAGTCTGTGTATAATATTTGGAGTACGTACTGGACTGTGTCTCCGGTGGGGGACGTTAAGACAATGCCTGCTCCTAAGCCCGCCAGCATTTCGGAACCATCGAAGTGCATGACCCAGTTGGAGTATGTGCCATACTCTTTAGGGAGTTCGGCCTCTGTCCATTCGACGACGAAGTCGGCCAGTACTTGGGATTTGATGGCCTGACGCGGTTTGTATGTTATGTCGAATGGAAGGAGCTCAATGGCCCACTTGGCAATCCGGCCCGTGGCATCGCAGTTGTTTATTATGTCATTGAGTGGTACTTCGGAAGCCACCGTGATTGAGCACTCTTGAAAGTAGTGTCGTAGCTTCCGGTATGCCATGAAGACCGCGTATGCTATCTTTTGGTAATGAGGGTATCAGGATTTGCATGGTGTGAGGACAGTGGATACGTAGTATACCGGCTTCTGAAGCGGGAATTTGTGTCCGTCCACCTCTCGTTCAACGACGGGCACCGCACTCACGACCTGGTGTGTTGCTGATATGTATAATAACATGGGTTTGCCGATGTTCGGTGCGGCCAGGATTGGGTTGCTCGCTAAAAGAGCCTTTATTTCTTCCAGTCCGGCCGTTGCCGCATCTGTCCACTCGAAGTGGTCGGTGCGTCGGAGAAGGCGATAAACTGGGAATGCTTTTTCTCCTAGTCTAGAGATAAAGCGGCTTAAACCTTCCACACATCCGCCTAGTTTTTGGACCTGTTTAAGGTCTGTTGGTGTAGCCAACTATGACAAAGCTCAGATTTTGGCTGGTTTTGCCTCAATTCCTCTATTGGAAACGATGAAGCCCAGCAGTTTTCCAGCGGGAACGCTGAAAACACACTTTTCCGGATTGAGCTTGATGTCATATGTACGGAGGTTATCGAATGTGAGACGCAGATCATCTATCAATGACTCGACATGCCTAGTTCTAATGACGACGTCATCCACATATGCTTCGACTGTCTTGCCGATCTGTTTCTCCAGGCAAGTTTGAATCATGCGTTGGTAGGTGGCGCCGGCATTTTTAAATCCGAAGGGCATAGTGTTGAAGTAGAACGGTCCATATGGGGTAATGACTGCCGTTGTGGCTTGGTCGGACTCCTTCATTTTGATTTGATGGTATCCGGAGTAAGCGTCGAGGAAACACAGTGAATCGTGTCCTGCAGTAGCATCAATAATCTGATCGATGCGAGGGAGGGGGAAGGGATCCTTAGGGCAGGCCTTGTTGAGGTCTTTGAAATCGACGCATAGGCGCCAGGATTTATCCTTCTTTGGCACCATCACCAGGTTTGCTAGCCAGTCCGGGTGTTTTATTTCTCTGATGAATCCGGCCTCGATTAATTTGGCTAGCTCCTCCCCCACAGCTTGCCGTTTGGGTTCAGAAAAGCGCCGCAGTGTTTGCTTGACCGGTTTATATCCCTTCAATATGTTGAGGCTGTGTTCGGCCAACCTGCGTGGGATTCCTGGCATATCAGAAGGATGGAAGGCGAATATATCCCGGTTCTCGCGCAGGAACTCTCGTAGCGCGGCGTCAACCGTTGGGTCTAGTTGTGCCCCGATGGATGTTGTCTTCTTGGGGTCCGTCGGGTGGACTTGAAATTTGACTATTTCATCTGCTGGTTTAAAGGAGGTGGATTTGGGTCGCTTGTCCAGGATTACGTCGTCCCTGTCCATCATGGAGCGTAGCGCGGTTAACTCTTCGGCCGCGAGGGCTTCAGACAGTGCCTCGAGGGCCAGGGATGCGGTTTTGTTTTCGGCGCGGAGTGCTATGTACAGATCACTGGCAAGAGTGATAATACCATTGGGCCCGGGCATCTTGAGCTTCATGTACCCGTAATGAGGTATAGCTTGGAAGCGTGTAAATGCATCTCGCCCCAATAGGGCGTGATATCCGCTGTTGAAAGGGGCCACTTGGAAGGTTATCTCTTTGGACCAATAATTCTCCGGCGTGCCGAATACCACGTCAAGTGTGATTTTTCCCGCGCATCGCGGCTCCCGACTGGGAATGATTCCTCAGAAGGTCGTGCTACTTTGCTCGATGCAGCTCTTCTCTATTTCCATTTTATTGAGTGTGTCCTCGTAGATGAGGTTTAATCTGCTGTCGCCGTCCACGAGTAGTTTGGTGAGCTGAAAACCGTCCACAATTGGATTGAGGACCAAGGCGGCTGGTGCCCGGACTGTCCGGAATTTCGGTTCATCACTGGCATTGAAAGTTATGGCCATGTAGTTCCAAGGGTTTATTGCTGCGACTTGGCAGACTTCGGCGAGGTCGCGGAGGGCCCTTTTGCGCCGATTGTTTGAAGCGAAAGTCTCGAAGACCGTCAATACCCTGAGGTCGTCGTCATCCGGGGGGTGTTGCTCTGAGGTATTTTTGGTGAGGATATCCTCACCGCTCTTGGCCACTTGCCGGAGTATCCAACATGCTCTAAGGCTGTGGGTTGGTATGGTATCTGGTGTTGTGTGTATTTTGCATGGCCTATCAAGCCATCCCTCCAGAACGGTTCCGCGCCCCGTGATGGGCTTAGATTTCTTTACTACTGGGTCGGGCGCCCCGCGAGGGTGCATCCTTTTTGCCCGAACGGGGGGTTGAGTGGAAACCGGTGGTTCCCAACGAGCTGCCTGAGTTTTCCAGGCGCTTTCCATTGCGCAGTACTTTTGCACTATGGCTGCCAAGTCAGCGAAGTGTAATAAGCGACGGCGGCTGATGGCGTTGAGGATTCCTTCGTCCATGCAATTATTGCAGAATACCGAGATCGCGTCTTCATCGCGGCAATCTTTAATCTTGTCTTTGACAAGGAGGAATCTGGCCCAAAAGTGATGGACTATTTCCTGAGATTGCTGTTGTATGTACATGAGATCGCATATGTCTGGGTGGCTGGGTGGCTTTAAATCTAAACCCTGACCTAATTTGGGATCCGGAGTTTGAGAAACTTCCGAGCTTAATAGTTCGGGCTCCGGGATGTCAACCGATTTTTGAGGTCCACCGCCCGATTCTAGGTTCGGAGGACAGGGCATGTCGTTCCATGGACAGGTATCCGGCTCTTCGAGCTCGGAAATCCGAACATAGTCCGTCCTCAATATAGAGGAAGAGTTGTTGTTTTGCTCCTCTACTACCGCTATCTGATGGGTGATCGGCGGAGATTTGATTTCTCTCTGATCGGGTTTAAGCCCAATCCGACCGTAGTCTGTAGCGACCCCCGAGGCGGCGATGCGATCCAGGGGTTCGTTTAAAGACGACAACTCCGTTGGATCCATCCGTTTGGAGTATTCGGAGTCAACACGGAGGCGATTTTCGATGACACAAGAAGTCATCGTCGGCTTAACAGCCGGACGGGCGGTCATGGTAAAGCCGCCCAGTCGGAGGGTTTGGCCTGAGGCCAGAACTCCTCCGGAGGTGATACAGTCCTTATAACAAGGCGAGCCATCAGTCCTGTCTTCGACGTCACAGCGGAACTCTCAATGAAAGCACCAATGACGGTGTCAGAACTGGCGGATCTCGGGTAGGGGGTCCCGAACTGTGCGTTTAAGGTCGATGGTAACAGGAGACAGGGGACACGATGTTTACCCAGGTTCGGGCCCTCTCTATGAAGGTAATACCCTACTTCCTGCTTGATTGATCTTGATGAATATGAGTATTACAAGAGTTGATCTACCACGAGATCGTAATGGCTAAAACCCTAGAAGTCTATCATGTATAATTATGATTGCCTCTATGGACTAAACCCTCCAGTTTATATAGACACAGGAGGGGACTAGGGTTGTACAAAGTCGGTTGCAAAGAAAGGAATCTTCATATCCGAACACCAAGCTTGTCATCCACGCCAAGGAGAGTCCCATCTGGACACGTGTGAGAGTCTTCGGTCTTGTATCTTCATGGCCCATCAGCCCGGCCCATGTCACATGGGCCAGGCGCCCGAGGACCCCCTAATCCAGTACTCCCTCAGGGGGGGGGGGGAGTTTCCCCGGTAGAATAGCTCCGCCGGAGCCCTAGATTGGTTCTGCCCAAGTTCCACCTCTAGACGGCGGCGCTTCATCCCGAAAGCTTCCTTCTGATTGTTTCCAGGTCAAAACACACTATATAGCAGAAGATGGGCACCAGAAGCCTGCCAGGCGGCCCACAAGGCAGGGGGCGCACCCCCACCCTCGTGGATGGCTGGTGGCCCCCCTTTGTTGCTTTCTTCGCCCAATATTTTTTATTAATTCCAATATGACTCTCCGTAAATTTTCAGGACTTTTGGAGTTGTGCAAAATAGGTCTCTAATATTTGCTTCTTTTCCAGCCCAAAATTCCAGCTGCCGGCATTCTCCCTCTTTATGTAAACCTTGCAAAATAAGAGAGAAAAGGCATAAGTATTGTGCTATAATGTGTAATAACAACCCATAATGCAATAAATATCAATATAAAAGCATGATGCAAAATGGACGTATCAACTCCCCCAAGCCTAGACCTCCCTTGTCCTCAAGCGAAAGCCAAAATCAAAAAATATGTCCACATGTTTAGAGATAGAGGTTTCGATAAAATAAAATATGGACATGAGGGCATCATGATCATCTTTAGAACAACAACATATATTGTCATATAATTTCTTACACTAAAGTAATGATTCATTCACAAGGTAAAGTATGAATCAAAAACTTCATTGAAAACTAACAAACTATGATCTCAATCATTGAAGCAATTGCAATTTATCATAACATCAGAAAGAGTCAATTTAAGAGCTTTTTAGCAAGTCCACATACGCAACTATCATTTAGTCTTTCACAATTGCTAACACTCACGTGATACTTATGGGTTCAAAGCCTCAGTCGGACACAGAGAAAGATAGGGGTTTATAGTTTCGCCTCCCAACCTTTTACCTCAAGGGTAATGTCAACAATAATACTTTATGATAACCGACATCTGAGTGGATATATATATATCTGGATCTTTCTCCAACACATAGTGCTTGCCAAAAGGAAAAAAAGTGTAAAAAGGAAAGGTGAACTTCACCATGACTCTTGTATAAGGGTAGAAGATAAAAGTAAAAGATAGGCCCTTCGTAGAGGGAAACAGAGGTTGTCGTGCGCTTTTATGGTTGGATGCACAAAATCTTAATGCAATAGAATGTCACTTTATATTGCCGCTTGTGATAAAGAACTTTATTATGCAGTCCTTCGCATTTATTTCTTCCATATCACAAGTTCGTATAAAGCTTATTTTCTTTACACTAACAGATCATACATATTTAGAGAGCAATTTTTATTACTTGCACCGATGACAACTTACTTGAAGGATCTTACTCAATCCATAGGTAGGTATGGTGGACTCTCATGGCAAAACTGGGTTTAAGGGATGTTTGGATGCACAAGTAGTATCTTGTTGGAGATATGCCCTAGAGGCAATCATGTATGATGATATTTCCTATGTGTTCATGAATAAAGATAGTCCTTGGACATTATCAATGATGTATATCAACAAGTACGTGACTTGTTTGTGGGACTATGCATTTTATGATTACTGTCCTAAAAGTTCCCTAGTCGAAAGGGTTGTGTGGACGCGCAGCCGACTAGACTAGCATATGACATGGTCAATGGCTTGGTCTCACCAGCCATGGAGCATTGGTTGCTAACCGGATAATATGGACTCGAAGGGATCTGGTCAGATTCGACATAGTTGGACCCGAGTCAAGATAAGGTCCGAGTTGGACAGACCCAACTATGAGACGCAGCAATATGTCATCTGTGAGTCTCTAGTACAACATACGTTCGATGTCCTAAGACCTGAGCTGGCGCATGTACTCGGGAAGGTGACATACCTTCTTTGGGCCGACCAAACGCTACTCCATGACTGGGTAGTTACAAAGCTAGGTTTCAGGCTTGTCCAGACCCATGCTGTGAGACATGGTCGAGCAAGATGGGATTTACCCCTCCGATCAGGAGAGATATACTCTGTGCCCCTCGTGTGATCCGACCAGGATATGCATGGCCATGCGACAAGGATTATGAGATAATCCGGTTTGTGGTCGGATCACTGGAATGAGAAAGAGGTTGGGCTAGCACAAGGATGACAGACTCGCCTTGAGCCCAACAACATATATCGTGTGGCAAAAGGAATGGAAGTGTGATGTATAGGTTCGCGAACCGGCTTCATTGTCTACTTGGTGGTCGGCACGCCTTGCTAGAGGCCTCTACCAGCCGAGCAAGTCGGAGGTGATCCGACCTGCGACCAAGCCGACTTGAACCAAAGGGGTCGCACGCTTAAGGGAAGGAACCTATGAGGCCGGATCGGACTCCACGAGTCAGATATCATCCTACTCGCACTCGGATCCCGGCTGAACAGATTTTGGGCTTTAGGGTCCGTGCGAGGCCCAAGTGTGGAGCCCACGACGGACGCCTATATAAAGTGGAGGTGCGGCACACTCATTTGGTTGATCGCTTCGGCGCTGTCACTAGGGTTTCCATGTGTTGCGAATAGCCACCTCCACTCGCCGCCGACTGTGTGATCGGACCTAGCAGTCCGCCGCACAGTGTTCCTCCCGCACACGCGGATACCGTTAGAGGCGGTGCACCTACGCCGCTCCAGCGAACCTGGTCGTGGGATCCGATCAGCTACGTGGGAGATCAGACAAGGAGGACACGACTCTGGACATGCTGCCCCAACTCTACTTCCGCTACACGACACTGCGCGTCTAGTGGTAACGATCTGTGCTCCATATCCCATAGCGTGATCTTGGTTGTTCTGCGCGTAGGGAAGTTTTAATTTGCAGTCGACACACCCTACCGTAGAACCCAACATATCTCTACTTGGTGCAAAAGATTTGGCTAGAATAAGAGGGAAAAGCGAGCTCAACATGTTGGAGGATCCATGACAATATAACTTCTATTCGGATATAAGAAAACATAACCCATTATGTTGTCTTCCTTGTCCAACATCAACTTTTTGGCATGTCATATTTTAATGAGTGCTCACAATTACAAAAGATGTACAATATAGTATATTTATATGTGAAGCCTCTCTTTCTTTATTACTTCCTATTAATTGCAACAATGACCAAAACTATGTTTGTTAACTCTGAACAAATTTTATTCATCATACTCTTTATATGTGAAGTCATTACTTTCCATAAGATCAATACATGATATTTTTATTTCTTTTTATTCCTTTCTCTTATTTTATTCCCTCAAGATCATAGCAAGAAAGCAAAGCCCTCAACTCAAAACTAGTCTTTATTATATAGCTCATGGACTTGATTACATAGATAGATCTCGAAACATAACTCAAAGCTAGATCATACTAAAAACTTTATTCTACTAGACCAAAAGGATCGAACTAAGAAAAATGATAAAAGTAAAGGTGTGATGGTGACACGATACCAGGGCACCTCCCCCAAGCTTGGCAGTTGCCAAGGGGAGTGCCCATACCCATGTATTTATGTCTCTTTCTTCGGCGGTGGTGATGATGGAGATGTTGATGTAGTAGGCTTATCATCCATCTTCCAGGGCATAGGCTCACCGTCATAGAAAGATGAACGAGTCTTTGGGATCCTCAAATCTGCAGCCAAATTCATCCTCTTAAATCTGTATGCATACTCACAGTTTTGGTTTTGCAGGCCATAGATCCGGGCTTGGAGATGCTCGATTTTCTCAAGAAGCTTGAAGATGGCCTCCCCAATGTTCTTGGCATCCAGCTTGTGATTGTTGGTATATTCTGTGATCATCAAGTGATTGGCATTGAGTCCACGTTCCACCATCCCTTGGCACTTGACAACTTGCTGCTCCATTGCTTCGAGTCTTGTCTCCATGCTTCCGGTCTTCTTTGGCCCCTCAACATCGCGGATGTACAGCACCCCCTCACGCATCTGAATGGCTTGAGGGTGTCGCAACACCTCCGCGAGGTAAGGGTTGATGACCTTCTGGAAAAACTTGTCCTTGGGTGCGCTTGGAGACGTCATGGCAATCTAGATCTGTCAAAAAAACAACTCGAAACAAGAACAGAAGATTTTGTCATGGTACGGTGGTCAAAACCTTCGGGAGATTATATAATGAATTTTTACCGACCAAAAGAAGTATTGTGCAAGAAAACGGAGTCTGGAGGGCACACGAGGTGGCCACAAGGCAGGGGGCGTGCCCCGGGGGGTAGGGCGCGCCTCCACCCTTGTGGTCTCATCGTGCATCTTTCGGACTACTTTTAATATTCCTAATTTTTTAAATATTCCAAAACGGAGAAAAATTGCCATTAGAACAGTTTTGGAGTCGGTTTACTGTAACACCCCAAAAATTTTGACCTTGTTTTATTAATTAAATTTTTTGCCACCCCAAGAATTGCCTAGATGCCCATGGCATTCTGTCGAACACCCTATGTGCAGGAACAGTTTTGGCATGTCTTCTAAGTTTGCATTGTGGACGTGAGCCCCTGAGCCATCCAGCATGTCCACTAACCTCCTAGCTATCACTAACCCTGGCCTGTTAACTACCAGCATCGCCCAAGCTCTCTAGCACGCGCTGGCTTTTCGTCGAACACCTGGTGTGCGTGCTCTGGGCGCGACCAGAGCGCGCGTTTTGCACGTGCGTGCGCACGGGTCGCCGCGTCGCACCCCTGGCCCTTGCTCGCCTGCAGAGCCGCGCCATGCACTCGCCCACTCACCAGAAACCTCAGAGCCTCCCTGGCGCCCTACAGCGCCGCCGTCAGGGCTCCCTTGGCGGCACGCCAGCGTCGGCAGCGGGCTCTGCCGTGGGCGGTGCCGCCCAAACCACCCGCGCGCGCCAGCTGCCCCCTGTGAACAGCCCGAGTTCATCCACATGCTCGTCGGCACGCGCTCGTCGCCGCCACGACGCCCTGCAGCTACAGAACGGCGACTCGCCGTCGTTCTTATCCACCACCGCGGGAGCCAATCCCGTCGCGCTATAAAAGGAGGCCCCGAGCTCCTCCGAGCACTCAAGCAACCTCAGGCCTCCCCCCTAGTGCTCCCCTAGCCGCGGATTGACCGGAAGGAGCTTTCTTCCCCGCCTCCGGCCAGTTCGGTCGCCGCCGCAATCCAGCACAGTACGTCGCAGCCAGGCCCTCCCCCGTCCATCCAACACCACCAAACGCCTCCCCATAGTCTTGCGGAGCTGCCTAGCGCCTCAGCCTCGACCAAGGACCACCATAGCCCGAAGCCCTCTTTGCTCCCGAACCACCGTCCGCCGCGGAGCTCGCCGTCGGTGACTTCCTCCGTCCCCACCTGCCCAACGACCACCGGGAGGACCGCCCCGGTTTGGCGGGTCCATCCCTGCCCTCAGGTGCCCTCGAAGAGCCGTCGTTCATCGACGGCGATCGCCGGAGGCCCGCCACCGTTCGGGCAGAGAGAGAGGAGGGAAGACCAGTCAAACCTGACCAGTGGGCCCCCTGGACCCACTGTCAGTGACCCGCACGGCCGTCCCCTCTGGTTAAGTGATAGCGCAAAATCCCGAGTACGTCTCCTTTGCTTCGAAAGCGTATTCTCCCCCGAAGCGTTTTCTTTTTCTGATTTTATTAAAAACAGAACATTGACTGATCTTTGACTGGCTATATATTTTAAAATAAAACTCCAAATGAGTTGATTCTTTTTCCTACATCTCTCAAATTTCATCTAGTTTATTTTAAGATTTATTTCAAAAATATTTGGGACAACTTTTTGTACTGTATTTGAAATGTGTGTTATTTGAATATTTCTCAAAATAGGATTTTGGAGGAAAGGCAACCTTCAAAAAAATGCACCCCCACATGCATACACTTGAAGGCAAGCATTCTGAACCCTGGCTTAATATTTTTGGATGTTGTTGATACGGTTACAACATCACCTTGACTTGGAGCATACGCTATTTTATGTGACGGTAAGATCAGACGCATGAGTGAAAAATGGAGTTTTCCTTGCTGTTATAAATGGATATGCTGGTGATAGTGATCGTCCTCGTAAGCTTCTCAGGCATGCCGGAAGGAAGTCGGGAAAGTCACGGTCTTGGGTAGACGCGAGCTTGTCCCTAGTCCCTCGTTGAGACGAGTATGTTCGGTATGGCATGGTGGAGCTTGATGAGTGTTAAGCTTATCTGTTATTGGAAATATTTTTGTTATGCTAATCATGCAGGGAACACTTGAACCTCCTGAGTCGGCCTTAGATCGAGTCTTGTCCAGTAACCCCCACACTTGCTTCGTACTACCACTTGTCCCTGCCATAGGTAGGGTACGGTTCAGTAAGTTGTCAACCCCTTTCTAGCACACACCGTACAGAGAGGCCGTGATGAGGGTCCCATGGCCATGGATTAAAGCCAGTCATCCGGTCCGGGGGCATGGGTGTTTCGGTTGTAGCCGAAGGGGTAGCTCCCCTAGTTTGCGCGCGGTATAAATTTTGTGATCCCATGCTACGTCGAGGTTGTAGCCTCCCCACTTAGAGTTTCGCTTGACAGGTGTCGTGGGTGATTCCAGACACCGGTAAGTTAAGCTGGTGTGTGCAGGTCAGGCGTGTTTTCAATTAAAAGACCGTAGACGGAATTAGTCCCGATGGACTAAAGAAATCCGTTACCCGTGGGTAAAGAGTACACCCTCTGCAGAGATTATACCTCTATTCGAATAGCCGTGTCCATGGTTAAGGACTACAGTCTGGGGTGGGTCAAGTGTCGGTCTTAGTGTCGCTCTTCGGAGGAAAAACTGTTAAACCAAAACTTGGATTATGACTTGTGACATGTGACGATTATGATTACTATTATTATGGACTAACCATTTGCATTATTTGAATTATTGAGTATCCCTGGGACGGTTCTACCTCCTGGATATTCACTGTGATTATCCTTTATAACCCCTTTATGTGGTGTCGCTTAGACGCCCGACTGTGGCATGCTTGTTATTTCTTTTATTTATAAGCCCTTTATGTGGTGTCGCATAGACGCCCGACTGTGGCATGCTTGTTATTTCTTTTAGTTATAAGCCCTTTATGTGGTGTCGCATAGACGCCGACTGTGGCATGCTTGTTATTTCTTTTATTTATAAGCCCTTTATGTGGTGTCGCATAGACGCCCGACTGTGGCATGCGTGTTATTTCTTTTACTTATAAGCCCTTTATGTGGTGTCGCTCAGACGCCCGACTGAGGCATGATTTTTTTCTTTCCTTTCGAGGCGTCACTTCAGACACTCGATCGATGCATTCTATGTCTACTCCCGTAATGCATTTTACATGAATAACTTGCATGCGTGCATCATGAATTTTGTTTATCTCGTGACTGACATTATGGTCATAGAATATTTTCGGAGCATGATTACCCATTGTTATATTATACTCGTGTTCTAAATGTTTGCGAGTACATTCAAACGTACTCACTGGCTTGTCCCTGGCTATTGTCTTGGCCAGATTTCTTGCGTGGAGAAGAACGTATCGACGACGGCCCCAGATCCTACGCAGTGTTGACAGCCGCCTCGCGAAGATAGGAGTTATCCTGGTCAGCTGTTCTTGTGGGAAATGGAGTCCCATAGACGCAGATGAACCCCAAACCGCTTCCGCCATCAACCACTAGAAACCAAGTGTTGTACTCATAGGCCACAATGGTCTTGTACTACATATTTTGTACTTGCTTGGAATTTCTGTATCAAGTTAGTGCCTCATCAGCTAACAGTAATCCTGGGGCTGGTGAGCACAAGGGCCATTTTCTGGAGAATTAATATCCCGAAAATCCGGTCCTGACATTTACTCACCGTACCACATACCTATTCCTTTTCGGAGTCTGAAACGTTCTGGAAAATATCCCTTATGTAGTCAGGCTGACCATTGGCTAACCCTATCTTAGCCAGGTCAATAAACCTAGGTTAACCAACCCACCAGACCTTAACCCAACCCCGGCCAAGCTTCTCGCGTAAGATAGCCCCAAAGTGACCCCGAGGCTTTTGGCAGTCGGTGCCCAACCTATCAGCTTAGCCTGTCGATCACGCGCCAGTGACTGACACCTAGCTTGTCTCATTCGCAAGCGTGCGAAGGAAGACTCCGCCACTTTTTCTATAAAAAGGGCATGCTAGCCTCAAAACAACACAGCCTCTTTCCCAAACCAAGTCACGATGCCTGGCCCCATTGTTCACAACGAGACCACAGCAACCAACCTTGGAGGTTTTGTGACCGTGCTCGCAAACCTCACCCGCCGTGCCTATGCATTAGAAGAGCCCCCAGAATATGTTGTGTACCAAGAACTCATGAGCGGTGAGAGCCGTCAGTTCTGGGCCACTGTACACATTTATGGTAGGGGTCTATCGCCAGAACGCCCCTACAGGTTCACTGGGAGGACCACTCCCTTTGAGCCACAAGCCATCCAGCTGACAACTCGAGAAGCTATAGTTCAACTCCGGCACTTGTCGCCCAGAGTTAACTGTCGCTCGTTCTTCTACTACCCCAGTCGTGACGGGTATGGAAGGCCACCCCATGTTGCCAACGGAGATCACGAGACGGATCCTGCACTATTGCATCTGGTGCGCTATGTAAGTGCACTAGAGGAACTGTTCGATCAAATCACCCTTGATCTGATCGCAGCTCGTGGAGAACTGTTTCGCCGAGCCCCGGCGAGAGGAGAAGTGGAGCCCGACGCCGACAACCCAGTCGTGCTGTTCGGACACCCGATCGAGCCCTTGAGGTCTGCCCCAGCCATTGACCAAAATACTTTGATGTCCCCAGAAGTGCTTCGCCGCCTTTTGGGAACACACTCCAACGGGGTTGTGGTCAACAACCCCCGCGATGGTCATCATCGCTACCCCGACCCTGCAGCCACTCAACCTCATCCGGCTAATCCCGACGGTGAAACCCGTGGAGAAGCTTCGACGTCCACTAGGCAAGCCCGCTTAGATATTAACGGAGTAGACTAAGCCACTCGAGTGGTAGCGAGCCTTAATATTTCCACGCCTTGTAATTGTGTGACCCTGTATCACCATTATTAAAGGATGTCTGCTTGGGCGCCCTAGTACCAGAGACGTTTTCTCAGGACCCTGTCCTTTTGCCGTTTTCATTATAAACGTCATAGCTATGTTTATTTGTGTGTTGCAGCTTATGTTTGTACCCAAAATTCGTGCTATGCGCAAACTCTTGTTTTCAACTAATGGGGGTATTATTTTTAAAATTCAACCCTTAGCAAATCTCGAGGACGAGATTTTTCTTAAGGGGGGTAGTGTTGTAACACCCCAAAAATTTTGACCTTGTTTTATTAATTAAATTTTTTCCCGGAAATTAAATTTTTATTTTTCTGATTTTCTCTTTTGTTTTCAGAACCCCTCTTCTCTTTATTATTGTGGGTTTTTACCTCAAGTGGAAACTTTCCAAAAGTATTATTGGACTTGTATGCCCTCTTTATAAAAACAATTCTTTATCAGTGGATTATGTGCATAATTGTTTTTCATGAGCTTTATTCTTTTAAAATGATCTTTCATAAATTTGGAGCCCGTTTTGCACTGCAACCTTTTGATAAATGCATTTAAAATTTTCACCAAAATTTGGGGATGTCATGTGAGGTTTCCACATCACTTTGATGCAAAAATATCCTTTGGTCATTGGAGATTTTGAGCTCTACATCAATTTTTCAAATCTGGTCCAGTAGGTATTTTTGCACTACAACCTATTTAAATATTCTTCTAAAAATTCTTCCAAGTGTTTGGAGATGTCAGTGGATGCTTATAATTCAACTTCATGCAAAAACCCAGTGATGTTCTATGAAAATTTGAGTGAATCAACCTCATTTTCATTCTGGTCCAGTTTGGTGATTTGTACGGCAACCCTATTTTATTTTGCTCTAGTGCCCATGAGCTTTCTCCTACTTATAGTCCTCCCTACCAAACCCTTAAGTCCAGGAGATTGGACCCATTGGAGTATTTTTGGTGCATGAAATGATAGCCTTTAGTTTCTGCCCAAAACTGGTTTTCTCAAAAACTTGCACTGACAAATTTCTGTTTTTGCCAAACTAACCTTACCACCTTCTTTAGCTCCTAAAGAGACTAGGATCTGGGGAGTTTTGCCACCCCAAGAATTTCCTAGATGCCCATGGCATTCTGTGAACACCCTGTGTGCAGGAACAGTTTTGGCATGTCTTCTAAGTTTGCATTGTGGACGTGAGCCCCTGACCCATCCAGCATGTCCACTAACCTCCTAGCTATCACTAACCCTGGCCTGTTAACTACCAGCATCGCCCAAGCTCTCTAGCACGCGCTGGCTTTTCGTCGAACACCTGGTGTGCGTGCTCTGGGCGCGGCCAGAGCGCGCGTTTTGCACGTGCGTGCGCACGGGTCGCCGCGTCGCACCCCTGGCCCTTGCTCGCCTGCAGAGCCGCGCCATGCACTCGCCCACTCACCAGAAACCTCCAAGCCTCCTTGGCGCCCTACAGCGCCGCCGTCAGGGCTCCCTTGGCGGCACGCCGGTGTCGGCAGCGGGCTCTGCCGTGGGCGGCGCCGCCCAAACCACCCGCGCGCGCCAGCTGCCCCCTATGAACAGCCCGAGCTCATCCACATGCTCGTCGGCACGCGCTCGTCGCCGCCACGATGCCCTGCAGCTACAGAACGGCGACTCGCCGTCGTTCTTATCCACCACCGCGGGAGCCAACCCCGTCGCGCTATAAAAGGAGGCCCCGAGCTCCTCCGAGCACTCAAGCAACCTCAAGCCTTCCCCCTAGTGTCCCCTAGCCGCGGATTGACCGGAAGGAGCTTTCTTCCCCGCCTCCGGCCAGTTCAGTCGCCGCCGCAATCCAGCATAGTACGTCGCAGCCAGGCCCTCCCCCGTCCATCCAACGCCACCAAACGCCTCCCCATAGTCTTGCGGAGCGGCCTAGCGCCTCAGCCTCGACCAAGGACCACCATAGCCCGAAGCCCTCTTTGCTCCCAAACCACCATCCGCCGCGGAGCTCGCCGTCGGTGACTTCCTCCGTCCCCACCTGCCCAACGACCACCGGGAGGACCGCCCCGGTCTGGCGGGTCCATCCCTACCCTCAGGTGCCCTCGAAGAGCCGCCGTTCGTCGACGGCGATCGCCGGAGGCCCGCCACCGTTCGGGCAGAGAGAGAGGAGGGAGGGAAGACCAGTCAAACCTGACCAATGGGCCCCCTGGACCCACTGTCAGTGACCCGCGCGGCCATCCCCTCTGGTTAAGTGATAGCGCAAAATCCCGAGTACGTCTCCTCTGCTTCGAAAGCGTATTCTCCCCCGAAGCGTTTTCTTTTTCTGATTTTATTAAAAACAGAACTTTGACTGGCTATATCTTTTAAAATAAAACTCCAAATGAGTTGATTCTTTTTCCTACCTCTCTCAAATTTCATCTAGTTTATTTTAAGATTTATTTAAAAAATATTTGGGACAACTTTTTGTACTGTATTTGAAATGTGTGTTATTTGAATATTTCTCAAAATAGGATTTTGGAGAAAAGGCAACCTTCAAAAAAATGCACCCCCACATGCATACACTTGAAGGCAAGCATTCTGAACCCTGGCTTAATATTTTTGGATGTTGTTGATACGGTTACAACATCACCTTGACTTGGAGCATACGCTATTTTATGTGACGGTAAGATCATACGCATGAGTGAAAAATGGAGTTTTCCTTGCTGTTATAAATGGATATGCTGGTGATAGTGATCATCCTCGTAAGCTTCTCATGCATGCCGGAAGGAAGTCGGGAAAGTCGCGGTCTTGGGTAGACGCGAGCTTGTCCCTAGTCCTCGTTGAGACGAGTATGTCCGGTATGGCATGGTGGAGCTTGATGAGTGTTAAGCTTATCTGTTATTGGAAATATTTTTGTTATGCTAATCATGCAGGGAACACTTGAACCTCCTGAGTCGGCCTTAGATCGAGTCTTGTCCAGTAACCCCCACACTTGCTTCGTACTACCACTTGTCCCTGCCATAGGTAGGGTACGGTTCAGTAAGTTGTCAACCCCTTTCTAGCACACACCGTACAGAGAGGCCGTGATGAGGGTCCCATGGCCATGGATTAAAGCCAGTCATCCGGTCCGGGGGCATGGGTGTTTCGGTTGTAGCCGAAGGGGTAGCTCCCCTAGTTTGCGCGCGGTATAAATTTTGTGATCCCATGCTACGTCGAGGTTGTAGCCTCCCCACTTAGAGTTTCGCTTGACAGGTGTCGTGGGTGATTCCAGACACCGGTAAGTTAAGCTGGTGTGTGCAGGTCAGGCGTGTTTTCAATTAAAAGACCGTAGACGGAATTAGTCCCGATGGACTAAAGAAATCCGTTACCCGTGGGTAAAGAGTACACCCTCTGCAGAGATTATACCTCTATTCGAATAGCCGTGTCCATGGTTAAGGACTACAGTCTGGGATGGGTCAAGTGTCGGTCTTAGTGTCGGTCTTCGGAGGAAAAACTGTTAAACCAGAACTTGGATTATGACTTGTGACATGTGACGATTATGATTACTATTATTATGGACTAACCTTTTGCATTATTTGAATTATTGAGTATCCCTGGGACGGTTCTACCTCCTGGATATTCACTGTGATTATCCTTTATAAGCCCTTTATGTGGTGTCGCTTAGACGCCCGACTGTGGCATGCTTGTTATTTCTTTTATTTATAAGCCCTTTATGTGGTGTCGCATAGACGCCCGACTGTGGCATGCTTGTTATTTCTTTTATTATAAGCCCTTTATGTGGTGTCGCATAGACGCCCGACTGTGGCATGCTTGTTATTTCTTTTATTTATAAGCCCTTTATGTGGTGTCGCATAGACGCCCGACTGTGGCATGCGTGTTATTTCTTTTATTTATAAGCCCTTTATGTGGTGTCGCTCAGACGCCCGACTGAGGCATGATTTTTTTCTTTCCTTTCGAGGCGTCGCTTCAGACACTCGATCGATGCATTCTATGTCTACTCCCGTAATGCATTTTACATGAATAACTTGCATGCGTGCATCATGAATTTTGTTTCTCTCGTGACTGACGTTATGGTCATAGAATATTTTCGGAGCATGATTACCCCTTGTGATATTATACCCGTGTTCTAAATGTTTGCGAGTACATTCAAACGTACTCACTGGCTTGTCCCTGGCTGTTGTCTTGGCCAGATTTCTTGCGTGGAGAAGAACGTATCGACGACGGCCCCGGAACCTACGCAGTGTTGACAGCAGCCTCGCGAAGATAGGAGTTATCCTGGTCAGCTGTTCTTGTGGGAAATGGAGTCCCATAGACGCAGATGAACCCCAAACCGCTTCCGCCATCAACCACTAGAAACCAAGTGTTGTACTCATAGGCCACAATGGTCTTGTACTACATATTTTGTACTTGCTTGGAATTTCTGTATCAAGTTAGTGCCTCATCAGCTAACAGTAATCCTGGGGCTGGTGAGCACAAGGGCCATTTTCTAGAGAAGTAATATCCCGAAAATCCGGTCCTGACATTTACTCACCGTACCACATACCTATTCCTTTTCGGAGTCTGAAACGTTCTGGAAAATATCCCTTATGTACTCCTCCGGTGTTATGGTATTAATAATATTTGTCTCCACATTTATGGGAGTACCTGAAATATAATGTTTGATTCTTTGACCATTTAGCACCTTTGGATTTTTGCCTTTGGCGTTGTTGATTTTGATGGCACCGGAACGATAAACCTCCTTGATAATGTAATGACCTTCCCATTTAGAGAGAAGCTTTCCTGCAAAAAATCTTAAATGAGTTGTATAGCAAAACATGATCACCTACATTAAACTCACGCTTTTGTAACCTTTTGTCATGCCATATTTTAACTTTTTCTTTAAACAACTTGGCATTCTCATAGGCTTGGATTCTCCACTCATCAAGCGAGCTAATGTCAAATAACCTCTTCTCACCGGCAAGTTTGAAACCATAGTTGAGCTCTTTGATTGCCCAAAAAGCTTTATGTTATAGTTCAAGGGGTGAGTGACAAGCCTTTCCATAAATCATTTTATATGGAGACATACCCATAGGTTTTTATAAGCGGTTATATGAGCCCATAATGCATCATCAAGTTTCCTAGACCAATTCTTTCTAGATCTATTAACAGTCTTTTGCAAAATCAATTTAATCTCTCTATTGCTGAACTCTACTTGACCACTAGACTGAGGATGATATGGAGATGCAATTCTATGGTTGACATCATATTTAGCAAGCATTTTACAGAAAGCACCAAGAATATAATGTGAACCACCATCAGTCATTAAATATCTAGGGACTCCAAACCTCGGAAAAATAACTTCTTTAAGCATCTTAATAGAAGTGTTATGATCGGCACTACTAGTTGGAATAGCTTCTACCCACTTAGTAACTTAATCAACAGCTACTAAAATATGTAGGTCCATATAATCAAAGCCCCATACATCAAATGGTTCAATAACAAGTGAATAGTTCATAGGCATTTCCTGACATCTACTAATATTACCTATTCTTTCACATTCATCACAAGACAAGACAACTTACGAGCATCCTTGAAGAGGGTAGGCCAATAAAAACCAGATTGTAATACTTTGTGTGGAGTTCTATCTCCAGCATGGTGTCCCCCGTAAGCCTCAGAGTGGCACTTGCATAGGATCTGTTCCTGTTCATGCTCAGGTACACAACATCTAATAACACCATCTACTCCTTTATAAAGGTGTGGGTCGTCCCAAAAGTAATGTCTTAAATCATAGAAAAGCTTTTTCTTTTGCTGGTATGTGAAACTAGGTGGTATAAATTTAGCAACAATGTAATTAGCATAATCAGCATACCATGGAGTATTACGAGAAGCATTTATGATGGCTAATTGCTCATCAGGAAAACTATCAACAATAGGCAGTGGGTCATCAAGAACATTTTCTAACCTTGACAAGTTGTCCGCAACAGGGTTCTCAGCTCTTTTTTTATCAATAATATGAAAATAAAATTCTTGCAACAGGCGAACCCATCTAATAATTCAAGGTTTAGCATCTTTCTTTTCCATAAGATATTTAATAGCAACATGATCAGTGTGAACAGTTACTTTGGAATCAACAATATATGATCTGAACTTATCACAAGCAAATACAACTGTTAAAAATTCCTTTTCCGTAGTAGCATAATTTCTCTGGGCACTGTCTAGAGTTTTACTAGCATAATGAATAACATTCAACTTCTTATCAACTCTTTATCCTAGAACAGCACCAACAGCATAATCACTAGCATCACACATAATTTCAAAGGGTAAATTCCAATCAGGTGGTTGAACAATAGGTGCACAAATCAAGGCTTTCTTAAGTATTTGAAATGCTTCTACACAATCATCATCAAAAACAAAGGGAACATCTTTTTGCAAGAGATTCGTGAGAGGCCTAGAAATTTTAGAGAAGTCTTTAATAAACCTCCTATAGAAACCAGTATGACCAAGGAAACTTCTTATACCTTTGATATCTTTAGGACACGACATCTTTTTAATAGCATCTACTTTAGCTTTATCAACTTCAATACCTCTTTCAGAAATTTTATGCCCCAAGACAATACCTTCATTAACCATAAAATGGCACTTCTCCCAATTCAAGACAAGATTATTTTCTTCACATCTCTGCAAAACTTGATCAAGGTTGCTTAAGAAATCATCAAAAGAAGTTCCATAAACAGAGAAATCATCCATGAAAACCTCAACAATCTTTTCACAAAAGTCAGAGAATACAGCAGCCATACATCTTTGAAAGGTAGCAGGTGCATTGCATAAACCAAAAGGCATACGTCTATAAGAAAAAGTACCAAAAGGGCAAGTACAAGTGGTCTTTTCTTGGTCCTCTTTTGACACAGGTATTTGAGAGAAACCAGAATAACCATCTAAAAGCAAAAAATGTGTATGTTTGGATAGTCTTCCTAGCATTTGATCAATAAAAGGTAGAGGGCAATGATCTTTTCTAGTAGCTTTGTTCAACTTTCTAAAATCAATAACCATTCTATAACCTGTAACAAATCTTTGTGGAATCAATTCATTCTTATCATTAGGAACAACAGTAATACCTCCCTTCTTAGGGACACAATGAACGGGACTTACCCATCTACTATCAGCAATAGGATAAAATATACCTGCCTCCAGAAGCTTTATTATTTCATTTCTTACCACTTCCTTCATCTTAGGATTTAACCATCGTTGATGATCAACAACTGGTTTAGCGTTAGGCTCCATATTAGTTTTGTGCTGACATAGAGTGGGACTAATGCCCTTAAGATCATCAAGAGTATATCCAACAGAGGCACGGTGCTTCTTTAGAGTTTTCAATAATCTCTTTTCTTCATGCCCTGAAAGGTTAGCACTAAAAATAACATGATATATCTACTTTTCATCAACATAAGCATATTTCAAAGTATCAGGTAATTGTTTAAGCTTAAACACGGGATCACCTTTGGGTGGAGGAGGATCTCCAAGGATTTCAACAGGCAAATTGTGTTTCAAAACAGGCCCTTGATTAAATAATATTTCATCTAATTCCTTTCTTTCATTCGTAAACATATCATTCTCATGATCTAGCAAATATTGTTCTAAAGGATCAGTAGGAGGCACGGCAATAGAAGCAAGACCAATTATTTCATCCTTACTAGGCAAAACTTTATCATGGGGTTGTCTACGAAATTTGGAGAAATTAAAATCATGAGACATATCCCCAAAACTTACAGTAACAATTTTTTCTCACAATCAATCTTAGCATTAACAGTATTCAAGAATGGTCTACCAAATATAATGGGACAAAAATCATCTTGCGGGGAACCAAGAACAAGAAAATCAGTAGGGTATTTAATTTTCCCACACAAGACTTCAACATCTCTAACGATCCCAATTGGTGATATATTATCTCTATTGGCAAGCTTAATATTAACATCAATATCTTTTATCTCAGCAGGTGCAATATCATTCATAATTTCTTGATATAAGGACAAAGGAATTGTACTCACACTAACACCCACATCACATAAGCCATGATAACAATGATCTCCTATTTTAACAAAAACAACAGGCATGCCAACAATGGGCCTATGTTTATCTTTTATATTGGGTTTAGCAATCCTAGCAGCTTCATCACAGAAATAACTAACATGCCCATCAATATTATCAACCAAGAGATCTTTAACCATAGCAAAACTAGGTTCAACTTTAATTTGTTCAGGGGGTGTAGGTGTTCTAGTATAACTCTTACGAACCACAGTTGAAGCTTTAGCATGTTCCTTTATTCTAATAGGAAAAGGTGGCTTCTCAATATAAGCAGTAGGAACAATAGGATCAACATTAGAAGTAATAGTTTCTTCTTCAACTTTAATAGGTTCTACTACTTTTACTTCAGTGGGAGGATGGCATTTAAACCACTTCTCCTTAGGGAGATCAACATGAGTAGCAAATGATTCACAAAAAGAAGCTACTATCTCAGAGTCAAGTCCATACTTAGTGCTAAATTCACGAAAAACATCGGTATCCATAAAAGATTTAACACAATCAAACTTAAGGTTTATACCTGACTCTTTACCTTTGTCGAGTTCCCAATCTTCAGAGTTGCTTTAATTCTTTCCAATAAATCCCATTAGAATTCAATAGTCTTCTTCATAAAAGAACCAGTACAAGAAGTATCGAGCATGGATTGATCATTACGAGAAAGCCAAGCATAAAAATTCTGAATAATAATTTCTCTTGAGAGCTCATGATTGGGGCATGAACATAACATTGACTTAAGCCTCCCCCAAGCTTGAGCGATACTTTCTCCTTCATGAGGCCAAAAATTATATATATAATTCCGATCCCGATGAACCAGATGCATAGGATAAAACTTCTGATGAAATTCCAATTTCAATCGGTTGTAGTTCCAAGATCCAATATCATCACATAGCCTATACCATTTCAATGCCTTTCCCTTCAAGGATAAAGGGAAGACCTTCTTCTTGACATCAACCTCGGGCAAACCTGCAAGCTTAAATAATCCACAAACTTTATCCACATAGATTAGGTGCATATCAGGTTGTAATGTTCCGTCTCCTGCATAAGGATTAGCTAGCATTTTCTCTATCATACTTTATAATAAATATTTTATGTAGATTCATTAGGTTGAGGGGAAACTCTTTGCTCTTCCGGTCGGTGTCGTGGTGGGTGCACGATAGATGCCAAGGGATGGCTAAAGAGAGGAGGAGGCTCGAGGGCACTGGTGGGCTCTAGAGGCGAGGTCGGCATGAGCGAGCGCGGGACGCAAGACATACCGACGTTCGGGGCTCTCTGGAGAGATAACACCCCTAGTCCTGCCGAGTGTAGTTGATATGTATCAGTATAGAGTTGCTCCTAGAGCTGTGTTGAGGAAGAAGGGAAGCTGGCCAAGGCTTAGGCTGCTCCTTCTCCTGGTGTGGCTAGTCTAGTTGATCTTGAGTGTACTGTGGTTCTTGTCGTGCGTGTGTGAGTTGCCTGTATGCATGAGGGCTCCTGGGGGTTTTATAGGCCAACCCCCTAGGGGTACAATGGTAATGTTACAAGGCCGTGGGGCCGGATTGTCATCGTCCGGGAAGCCGGTGCTGGGACCCGCCGGGTGTCAGGGCTCGCCGGGTTCTCCGGGCGCAAGGCCCGCTGGGTACAGGGGCACTGTTGGCCGTCTTGTCGATCGTCAGGGAATGGCCAGGTTGAGTCCGCTACAGTGGTGCTCCGTTAGGTCGCCGCTTGCTGGCGTCAGCAGTGACAATGGTTGCACTGTTGCCACGCCGGCCCTGGTCAGCGGGTAGGTGGGGCACTGTTGCCACGCCCCGGCTGACCAGAGGCATGTGCGGGGCACTGTTGCCTCGGTCATCGGTAGATGGAGACTCGTCCCATCGTACGGCTGGGATGGGACGGGAGCTGACCCATGGCCGGGTTGAGGAACGCGCCAAGGGTGGAGCTGGCTTGTTGGATAAGACTTGATGTGTCGGGTTCGGCTGTCTTGAGCTGGTTGTTGGGGCCAGGTTGAGGTGTTCGGCCGGGTCGAGGGGCTTGGCCGGGTTGAGCAACCCGGCCAAGCACGAGTCGGCTTGAGGGGCGATGCTAGCCCTGTTGTTTTTGAAAAGGATCCGGGTTCCGTTGCCTGCCCGGGTTCACCCCCCGACAGTCGGGGTGAAGATACCCCTAACAAACCCCTCAAAGGATGATTTTCCATAGCAACAAGTGACAGTAAATTTCAGCACACTATATAAATGTTTCCGTACCAAATTCCACTCACCAAAGGCGCTTCACTCCCCGGCAACGGTGCCAGAAAAGAGTCATGATGACCCACAAGTATAGGAGATCTATCGTAGTCCTTTCGATAAATAAGAGTGTCGAACCCAACGAGGAGCAGAAGGAAATGACAAGCGGTTTTTAGCAAGGTATTCTCTGCAAGCACTTAAATTATCTGTAACATATAGTTTTGTGATAAGGTAATTCATAACGGGTAACAAGTAACAAAAGTAACTAAGGTGCAGCAAGGTGGCCCAATCCTTTTTGTAGCAAAGGACAAGCCTGGACGAACTCTTATATAAAGCAAAGCTCCCCCGAGGACACATGGGAATTACTGTCAAGCTAGTTTTCATCATGCTCATATGATTCGCGTTCGTTACTTTGATAATTTGATATGTGGGTAGACCGGTGCTTGGGTGCTGCCCTTCCTTGGACAAGCCTCCCACTTATGATTAACCCCTCTTGCAAGAATCCGCAACTACGAAAGAAGAATTAAGATAAATCTAACCATAGCATGAAACATATGGATCCAAATCAGCCCCTTACGAAGCAACACATAAACTTGGGTTTAAGCTTCTGTCACTCTAGCAACCCATCATCTACTTATTACTTCCCAATGCCTTACCCTAGGCCCAAATCATGGTGCAGTGTCATGTAGTCTACGTTCACATAACACCACTAGAGGAAAGACAACATACAACTCATCAAAATATCGAACGAATACCAAATTCACATGCTTACTTATAACAAGACTTCTCCCATGTCCTCAGGAACAAACATAACTACTCACAAAGCATATTCATGTTCAAAATCAGAGGAGTATTAATTATCATTAAGGATCTAAAGATATGATCTTCCACCGAATAAACCAACTAGCATCAACTACAAGGAGTAATCAACACTACTAGCAACCCAAAGGTACCAATCTAAGGCTTTGAGACAAAGATCGGATACAAGAGATGAACTAGGGTTTGAGAGGAGATGGTGCTGGTGAAGATGTTGATGGAGATTGACCCCCTCTCGATGAGAGGATCGTTGGTGACGACGATGGCGATGATTTCCCCCTCCGGGGGGAGGGGAAGTTTCCCCGACATAACAGCTCCACCAGAGCCCTAGATTGGTTCTGCCCAAGTTCCGCCTCGAGACAGCAGTGCTTCGTCCCGAAAGCTTCCTTCTGATTTTTTTCCCGGTCAAAACACACCATATAGCAGAAGATGGGCACCGGAACCTGCCAGGGGGCCCACAAGGCAGGGGACGCGCCACCCCATCCTTGTGGATGGCTGGTGGCCCCCCTCTGGTGCTTTCTTCGCCCAATTTTTTTATTAATTTCAAAATGACTCTCCATAAATTTTCAGGACTTTTGGAGATGTGCAGAATAGGTCTCTAATATTTGCTCCTTTTCCAGCCAAGAATTCCAGCTGCCGGCATTCTCCCTCTTTATGTAAACCTTGTAAAATAAGAAAGAAAAGGCATAAGTATTGCTATAACGTGTAATAACAGCCCATAATGCAATAAATATCAATATAAAAGCATGATGCAAAATGACCAAGGAACTGAATCAAGCTGTCAAGGATAAGAAAACTCTCGAGCGGATGAGAAAGGATGCCAACATTGAATCTGAGAGAAAAGGCATGTACAAAGAAATTCCTGAGCTCACCAAAGCCCTCACTGCGATGAGGAAAAATAAGATTGAATGGCATTCATGTATGAAGATGGATGTTTCTCAGTTGTGTGATCGAAGGAATGATGAAATCAAACGTCAAGCATATATTTCTCGACGAAGGATAAAAGAAGGGAAGCGTCAAAAGCAGCGGCAAGAGCCATCAAACCCAAGCCAATTTCAGATCGCCGTATTCAAATGTTGCAACTGATGCTCCCATTGACTCAAGTGCTCCGCTGCAACAAATACCTCCATCTCCTCCTCATGAAGATGATCAAATGCAACAAACTGAGCCTGCGGTGAATATCATTCCTACCTCTACTGCTCGAGAGACTGATGTGGTGGACATCTTTCTGAACAACCCTGATGAAGGAAATGTCTTGCCCGAGCAGCAACCCCCTAAAGAGAAAATTGATGAAGAGATAGAGATGGAAAAGGCAGTCTCATCGCCTTTGAAGGAAATGCAAGTTGAGCCCTCCGGATCAAATAAAGAGGATGACAAGATTGAGGGGAGCAAATTGCTTCCCGAGGAAATACCACTCTGATTGGCTGATCTGGTGCCCCTACCCAAATGGAGGTTGATCCTGCTCCTACTTCTACTGCTTCACAGTTTGAACAGGAAGAAAAGAAGTTTGAAGAGCCCATGGCTCACGAAGAAGTTGTTGTACCACCAGTTGTATCACAGGAAACCAAGAAAGAAGATGTTGTGAACTAGAAGTCTAATGAGGTCGTTGTGCCTCCGTCTGTTGAAAATTCACCGAAAGAAAAGGCCCTAGTGCCTGAAAGTCAGAAAACCGTTGAAGGAGTTCCAGCAAAAGAAAATGAAGGCCAGACTAGTGCTCAAATGCCATCTGCTCCACCGAAGATGAAGAGGCCCCTTCTCAAGCCCATCGATTAGAATGTGCAAGCATATGATGATGTTCAGCCCATGGAAATGGGCGATGAAGAAATACTAAAAAATCCTCATGAATCATTTCCACTATTCCCTACTGAGTTTGGCCCAAATGGTCCTGCATTCGATGAGCAGCTTCATCTTTTGAAGCTTACTTTCTTTGGCACCAGTCCGTATGAAGGAGAGAGAACGTCACTATCACCCAGATTTTGGATTGAAGAGCGGGCTGTGTATATGCCAGGATTTTATTCGACGAGAATAGGATTTCAATCACAAAATATTGAAATTTGCTGAACTCAAAGAAATACCCTGCTTCCACCATGCAATTGAGCACTTTGAGCATGCTTTCCTAAAAGTATTTCTTCACTTCAATCATGGATGGAATCGAGAGGTAATCCATCAGTTCTACGCCACACTGTACATCTCAGGAGAGCTTGGAGATAGCTCAACATGGATTCTCGAGTGGATAACTGGAAGGGAAAGGATAAAATGCTCGACATACCAGTTTTTGGCTTGGCTGAATCTTCCTTGATGTGAGTTTGCAAAAGATCGAGAACACGGGCTGCACTTCTGGGATGTGTTCGAAGCACAACTTCACATGCTAATGGACCCCAACCTGGTCAGAGATGAATACATTGATGTAGACCCCAAGGAACTAACCTATGAAAACAAGTGATGTTTTATGTGCTATGCAATTCTCTCACGCCAACGTACAGACCAAATTCTATCAATGGCCTCGTGGGAAATGTTCTTTTGGCTATCTATCAAGGAATTCACTTCGACATTCCTGATCTATTCATTCGTAACTTGGCATGTGGTATTGATAGCACACAATCACTGAAGCCATATGCCCCATGGATTATGTATGCAATTGAGCAGCTCACCAATGAGAAATTCTTCTGCCCTTATGGTCCGAAAGTTTTCATGCCACCAGTACGTGACACTCTCCGTATGGTGAAAGATATTGGAAAAGGGAAGGCACCTGTTGATACTGCTGCCACTGCATCTGCACCTGATTCTGCTCCGAAGGATAAGAAAGCCAAGGTTGAAATCCCTCAGAACGAAAATCCTTCTCTGTATGAAATTTGCATTCAAGTACAACAAGCTTTGGAAAGCCACATTAAGCTTGATCGTAAGGAAAAGCTGGAGTTGATGACTGAGCTGAATTTGCTTCATAATTATGCTTGCCAAACTCTTCTGCATGAAAAGGAAGCAAAGAAGCGCACCTGGACTCTTCTCAGGTAGCATTATTCTCGCAACCAGTTGGCTGCCAAAGGCATCATGAAGGACTATGACTATCTGGATTTGCTGGCTGTCCCGCGCTTCGAAGGCAAACTCTTGTGCTCCCTGATCGTTCTTCATCGATTGACCTGCAGTTTGTCGCACATGATGATGAAATTGAAGACACAGCTGGTACACTCGTCTACAAGCCAGATGTTCATCCAGCCAGATCTTCTAAAGCCCAGGCTGCTACTCCTGCTTCAGCTTCGACCATTCGTCGCTCTGCGGATTCTTCTTCATTGAGTGGTTTTAATTCTGATTCTGAGGATTCTCTGGACGAGTAGTTCTTCGTATGTTTTCTCTTTTCTTTTTGACATTTGTTGACAAAAAGGGGGAGAAGTACATCGAGTGATAGATGAATAGGATATTTGCAGGGTGTTTTCATTCTCCGTTCACTTCTCGTAGTCGAACTTCTTGGTTTTCCCTCGAAAAATTTGCTTGAAGAACTTATCGCTCTGCCCTGGTGTTGAAAACTCGATCGTCATGTACTGTTAATAACCCCCCATGCAATGTTATTTGCTGTCTACTATCTGTTTGCAGGCGCTATCGAAAGTATTCTCCCCTGCAATGATTGTCCTCGATTATTATCTATCATGCAAGGAAAGTAAGATTTCGACAAGGATAGAAAAATCCTCAAATGATAATACAGATGGGGAGAAGTACTTCGAGAAATAGATAAACTATTTTCGCTATGGTTGGATATGTTATGATCATTACCTTTTGATAATCTAACCTTGCAGGAAAAGAATGTCAGTGATTTGAAAATCTATCCCTATGACTGGCAATTTTTTCCTTGCATATATTCTTTGTATCATCTCTTTTGGAGCAAAACTAATCTGAAGCTTATACACTCCGAGCTATTTACTCATGCTTGTTTTTGCTCTGATCATACTCGAATATCTAATATGCAGGAAAATTACATCTTGTGTGGATTGATACGTCTCCAACGTATCTATAATTTATGAAGTATTCATGCTATGTTTACAACAATTTTATATGGTTTTGGTATGATTTGCATGGAACTAACCCGGTCTAACCCTGTTTTCAGCAGAATTACCGTGGTGTTGTTTTTGTGCAGAAATAAAAGTTCTCCAAATGCAATGAAACTTTTTGATAATTTTTTTGGAACAAAAGAGGCACTAGAAACTTCGTGGGAGGACCATAAGGTGAAGGAGGTGAGCAAAAGACACATGGGCACGCCAGGAGGCCCAAGCGTGCCCAGGTGGGTTGTGCCCACCTCGAGGCCCATCTTCGCGTGATTCCAACGCTGAAAAATCCTATAAATAGTGATATAATTAGAAATAACCCTAGATCAGAAGTTCCGCCGCCGCAAGCCTCTGTAGCCACGAAAAACCAATCTAGACCCTGTTCTGGCACCCTGCCGGAGGGGAAAATCATCACCGGTGGCCATCTTCATCATCCCGGCGGCCACCATGATGAGGAGGGAGTAGTCCACCCTTGGGGTTGAGGGTTTGTACAAGTAGCTATGTGTTTAATCTCTCTCTCTCTCTCGTGTTCTTGATTTGGCATGATCTTGATGTATCGCGGGCTTTGTTAATATAGTTCGACCATATAGTGTTTTCCCTCTCTATCTTGTTGTGATGAATTGAGTTTCCCTTTGAGATTTTGTTTTATCAAATTGAATACTTTTATGGATTTGAGAGCACTTGATATATGTCTTGCATATGAATACCCATGGTGACAATGGGGTATTATATTGATTCACTTGATATATGTTTTGGCACTCAAATCGCGGATTCCATAGGTGACATTGGGGTAATCTATGCATAGGGGTTTATGCATGTTCTCGTCTTTGTTTCTCCGGTAGAAATCTTGGGGCACTATTCGAGGATCTTTGTGTTGGATTGAGTATTATGAATCTGAAATTGTTTGATGCATATCGTATAATCAACTCGTGGATACTCGTGAGAACAAACAAAAGGGTTCCAACTGAAGTTTTGCAAAAAAAATCCGGAGCTCCCGCGATCTGGCGGCGACGGAGAGACAGAGTGGGCGAGATAGCGGCAGCGATTTAGGCGGCATTACTGGCGGAGGTTTACACCCACGAGGGGGTGGGCACCCATGACGGGGCCTTTAGCACTTAGGAGATCAGGAGCGAGATCGAGGCTAAGAAGCGGCTATGGAGAGGGAAGTCGAGTGAAAGGGAGGCACCGATCCAGGTGGCTCCTTCAGCGGGTAAAGAGGCCCGTACAGGGGTGGGCACAATCCAAGGGCCCTTCATCGATCATGAGTGGATCATCATCAAGGCCAATTCACGGGAAATCTTCCGGCGATCTGCGGATCGGAAGCGATCTTGGGTGAAGATGAAGAAACAAGCGAAGGGGCTATTTAGCGAGATATCAGATGAGTTTGTATCTGATCTGGCAGAGGAGGGTTCGGCTAAGGCCAAGTCTGGCAAGGATTATTTCATGTTGAAGGATTTTAGGAAAGTGTATGGAAAGGATAGTTTCTCTCTCGTGGGTGGGGATTCATTTTTTCCCTAGCCGATTTGGAAAGAAATTCCTATGTTACGGGGATTAGAGAGAGTGTTTCCTGGACTGTTATTAAGGGAGGAGAGATGAATCGGGATACTGACGGATTCTGCAAAATTTGGGGTATGGGAGGAGTTCACGTGATCTTCTTTTGGAAAATGCCTAATAAAGGTCATGTATGCTTTGATAATTGCATCAATTTTGTCCTGCTTAATATGCTTGCGGGGGACAGAGGGTGCTACATTAAATCTAGAGCAATTAGCGCTGGAAGTTTTGGAAAACTGAGAAATCAAGGTTATTTATGGTTGGTAAAGTGTATCAATTCTGTTGTGGAGGGTGCTAATTTTGAGGAGAATAGGCAGTATATCTATACCAATGCGATGAGCAAACCTCGTCATGTAATAGCTTGGAACAGGGGACATAGAATTTTTCTCATCCTCTCTCGGGTTGGGATACTAGTGTGAGAGCCATGGCAAGTCAGGGGAAGGAGGAGAAGGAGATGGGTAAGGGCAGGGGCGAAATGATGAACACGGTGGGGGGGGGGGGGGTTGTGACCCGGCGATCCCCGGCGGGAGTGGAACCCCTGTTCTGGCCCCTATGCCGGACAATACGAGGGTGCAGTGGAGAGACGCCCTTGAGGGCGGTGCCCCCCACTGATCATCGAAATGAAGGCAGTGAGGGGGCTATTTGTGGATCACTGGTGGTGGGGCGTCTCCTATCGCCCTTCCAAGTGAATCCGCAGACCCTCATCGATGAACTTCGTGCTTCTTCGGCATGGAAGTTGCAAGGTGTGGTCACCATTCAAGAGGTGGCCAGCGTGGACGGGAGGTTCTTCCTCAACTTCTCCGCCGAGGAAGATAGAAAGTTTGTCCTGAAGGCCCAACCATGGCACTACAACCGTGACGACATTATCTTCACCGAGTTCGACGGCAAGGGTGACCTGACGGAGATTGACCTTGGAGCCATGGCTATATGGGCACAGGTTCATGATCTCCCTTTCGAGATAAAAACTGAAAGTGTGGGCAAGTCCCTAGGGGACCAACTTGGTGAGGTGATCGCCGTATCCCACCGAAATCATATGATTGTGGAGAAGTTTTTGCATATTTGAGTGAAAATTCCGTAACCTGAACCACACAAGCATAGGGTAGAATTCACCCCTTTAGGCAGCAAAGAGAGTCTTCAATTTGATGTACGCTATGAAAAATTGCTGTTGTACTGGGAGTGTTGTGGACTTGTTGGTCACACATCTGAGAGGTTCTGTAGAATTCCAAAGAATATTAGAGTAGCATCCTTTCCAAAAAATCTTAGTGTAGATGCTTACTGGAAAGGTGAATTGGCTAGCAAAAGAGCTATTATTTTTAATGGCCCCAACAGCAACATTGCGCCCAGGGCCACAGAGGGAATGGTGGGCAAGGTGACCAAGGCCATGAGTAACCTCACGATGACGGAAAAGGGAGCAGCGGTGGTCACGACAACGGCCACCCCGTGATGTGGGGATCAGTCCAGGGGGCTCCCAGCTCGGCCAGGTGGGCCAGGCTCCTGGGGCAGTCCTATCGGCCTCTTGCGGGGTTGTTTCTGGTCAGGACGACCAGAATACAGCCCTGGTTACTCCTGCTAGTCTCGGCCAGGAGGGCCTGAGGCTGGCGGCGTGCGCGGGCACACAACGGGCTGTCCTGCCGCTCGGCGAGGAGGGTCGAGCCCCTATGGCACCCCCGCACACTAGCCCTAGGGCTGCTACTGATCAGGAGGATCGAGTAGCAGTTCCAGGCGTCCAGGCTAGCTTTGGCCAGGAGGGCCAGGTGCAGGCGATGATGGAGACTATCACTCCGGTTGTCTCTCCTGGCCAGGAGGGTCAGGGAGTGCAACTTTGCCCAGCAGGCCAAGGGGGTCAGGTGTCCTGTTCAGGGGTGAGGCAGGCCAACTCACTAATTATTCCGAACCTGACCAACTCTTATTTAAACCAGGCGTGCTTGAGGCCCTGTCAGGAGCGGTGCTTGCTAGGCTTGCTGTTGCTAATGCAAATTCTTAGACTTTATTTAATTTTAGTGCTAATAAGAAGCCTAAGCAGGTTAGGCCAAAGAGTAAGAGAAAGAAAGAAAAAAAAGGAAGGAGGAAGTGAGAGGTCTGAGGACGATTGGGAAAAAAAGAAGAAACCCATTTGAAGTCCCACCAACAGGCAGTGACATAGAGTTCTCCTTTGAAGAAACCATGGACAGTTATGCGCGTGTTTTGTATGGCGGTATGTACGCTTCCTCTAAGATAGTGTGTATGGGTAGGGTAGAAACAATAACGGATGGAGGTGGGGTCACTACACATGTAACAAAGGAGACGGAGGGGAAAGAAGAGTAATATGTGCAGCATAGGAGAGAATTGGTTGGAGATGATGGCGCATCAGCGGCCTCCGAGGAGGAGGTCCGTCGGGCCAAATGAAAATCATAGAGTGGAACTGTCGTGGTATGCTCTCCCCCACGGCAGTTCGCGAGCTCTTGGATCTACAAGGGCGGACCAAGGCAGATTTATTTTTTCTTTCTGAGTCTCATTTGAATAAATGTAATGCTGATGAGCTATGTCGTGTTATAGATTTTGATTCGATGTTTGTAGTGGAGAGTGATGGTCGGGCCGGTGGCCTCGTTATGTTTTACCACAAAATGAATAAAGTTGTTTTAAACTATGTTGCGACTAATTTTATAGATGTTCTTTTTATGAATGACATTGTTGTACAATGGCGTTTTACGGGCTTTTATGGTCATCCGAATAGGAGGGATCGTAACTTATCTTGGGATGATATCTGTAACTTGCACAATAAAGGTGATCACCCTTGCGTGGTTTTGGGCAGTTTTAATGAAATTCGTCTTTCTTCGAAAAAAGAGGGAGGCAATGCGAAACCTAATACAATGATGAGAGACTTTCATAATTGTTTCGAAGAATGCGGGTTGGAAGATATGGGATGTATTGGGGACCCCTTCACTTGGAGGAGGGGTGACATTAGGGAGAGGCTTGACAGCGCGGTTTGTAATGTGAAATGGACAAACAAGTTCCCTAGATCTGCAGTTATAAATGAAGAACATGTATATTCTAATCATCGCCCTCACATTCCAGATACAGAATATTTTGATGGTAATATTTTTAACAAACCAAGAAGCCGACTAAAACAATTTGAAGCCTGATGGCTCAAAAAAGAAACAGTTGAAGAAATTGTACGTACAACGTGGGAAAAAGCAAAGATACGGGGTATTGGGCCATCTCTCACTGAGCGTATTCGAGCGGTGAATGCGGATTTGCATATTTGGGACCATGATATTCTGAGAGGAACGAAAACAAGAATTAAAAAAAGAATTAGAAAATCCGCGGAGGGGTCCTATAAACGCGGAATCCCAAACACGACAAGAAGAGATTCTTGTCATTATTGAAAACCTATTAGAGCAAGAGGAGATCTACTAGTGACAAAGGGGTCGTGCAAACTGGCTTTTACATGGTGATCGCAACGCTTCGTTCTTCCATAATGCGGCAACGGCTAGGAAAAAAATAAATCAGATTAAAAAATTGCTTGATGATAATGGTGTTTGGCTGCAAGATACGGAGATGAAAAACCATATTACGGGGTACTTTGCTAATCTCTTTACTTCACAAGTTGCTCAACCAAATCCGGAGGTTTTAGCCCTCGTCAGAAGAAAAGTGACAGATGAAACGAATATTGCTCTCCTCGCCCTTATACAGCTGAGGAGGTTTGAAAGGCGCTATTTGATATAGGAGAATTAAAAGTGTCGGGTCTGGATGGAGTACATGCCATTTTTATAAAAGATTTTGGTCTTTTTTTGGGGATGATCTAACTGAAGAGGTACTCCAGGCGGTGAATACTGGCACTATACCTAATGGGTGGAATGATACGACAATTGTAATGATCCCAAAGGTTGGTTCCCCAGAAAAGGTAACTCAGTTTAGACCAATCAGTTTGTGCAACGTGGTGTATAAGGTTATTTCAAAAATGATTGCGGCTCGTCTGAAGTTAATCCTTCCAGATGTTATCAATACGACCAAGTGCATTTGTACCAGGAAGAATGATCACAGATAATATTTTAGTGGCCTATGAATGTTTTCACACAATAAAGAAAAAAAGGAGTGTTAAAGAGGGTATATGTGCCATCAAACTGGATATTCATAAAGCGTATGATCGAGTAGGGTTGTCCTTTCTGAAGGAAATAATGCTAAAATTGGGATTCAAATAGAAGTGGATAGATTTAGTTATGCAATGTGTATCCTCTGTGGAGTACCAGGTTCGTTTTAATAATGAAGAGACTGAGAGCTTTAAACCTACTAGAGGTCTGAGGCAAGGAGACCCCCTCTCCCCATACTTATTCTTGTTATGTACAGAGGGGCTGGCTGCTCCACTCTCTAATGCAGAGGAGAATGGTAATATTTCTGGAGTTAAGGTTTGCAGAGATGCCCCATCGATTTCAAACCTTTTATTTGCCGACGATTCTTTGATCCTTATGAAAGCAAATGCTATGAATGCCGAGGCGTTAAAATCAGTATTGGACTCTTATTGTGCTACCTTAGGGCAATTGGTGAGCATTGAAAAATCTAGTATTTTCTTCAGTCCCAATACGAAAGTAGAAGATAGAGCGCAAATTCGCACAACAGTGAATATTATGATTGAAGCCCTCAATGACAAATATTTGGGTTTGCCTGCAAATGTGTGCATGGAAAAAAGTGATTGTTTCCAATTCCTAATTGATCGCATTATTACAAAAATTAGTGGATGGAAGGAGAAGTTGTTATCCGTGGGAGGAAAGGAAATTATTCTTAAATCTGTTGTACAAGCTATCCCAGCTTATGCTATGTCCGTCTTTAAAATTCCTAAAAAAATTGTAAAGGAATCATTAACGCGATGTCGAAATTTTGGTGGGGTGATGAGGAAAATCAGAAAAGGATGCATTAGATGGTGTGGTGGAAAATGTGTGTCCCAAAAAAACAAGGATGAATGGGATTCCGAGATATACATTGTTTCAATTTGGCGTTGCTAGCCAAGCAAGCGTGGCGTTTGCTTGATAATCCGGGATCATTATGTGCCACAATCTTGAGAGCTAAATATTGCCTGGATGGCAATTTAATGAATGCAAATCTAAAGAAGGGCTCCTCTTTTACCTGGCAAAGCATTATGGCGGGGGTTAATTCTCTAAGGAATGGCTATAACTGGCGAGTTGGAAATGGACAAAAAATTGATATTTGGGAAGATGCATGGATCCCGAATTGTGCAAATAGGAAAATAATTACTCCTAGAAGGGGTCAGCTTTTTTCAAAGGTCTCTGATCTTATTGACCCAATTACAAGTTATTGCGATGAAGACTTGGTGAGACAAACGTTGTGGCCAATTGATGCTCAAAGGGTGCTTGCGATCCCCCTTCCGATACATGAAATGTCGGATTTCATCGCTTGGAGTTTCACAAAAAATGGGTTGTTCATTGTTTGATCGGCTTCTTGGGAGGAATGGAACAAACAACATGGAAGGAAATTGCAACAGACGAATGGTATTGGTAGATCCAATGCTAATCCTGTTTGGAGCAAGATCTGGAAGCTATCTTGTCCGGCAAAGGTAAAATCTTCATCTGGTGTACATTGCATGGAACACTCCCAAGTCGTGTTACGCTCACCAATAGACATGTGAAGGTCTCTCCCATTTGCCAACATGTTCAAATGAACTAGAAGACACG
Organism: Triticum aestivum; assembly: GCF_018294505.1. NCBI lineage: Eukaryota > Viridiplantae > Streptophyta > Magnoliopsida > Poales > Poaceae > Triticum > Triticum aestivum. The sequence continues at coordinate 494,686,521 of NC_057814.1, read as the reverse complement.
AAACATGTCTTGTTTCTATGTCAGAAGGCGAAAGAGGTTTGGGATAAGTTAGGTTTGTATGAGGTGATCAATAGAGCTTGTGTTGTTGGCCGGGCGAGAGAGGCAGTTCTTAAATTTTTAATACTTATGCCAGAGGAAGAAATATCTATTTTGGGACTCTAGAATACATGTGAATTGATCGTTATAACAGCTTGGTATTTATGGTGGGATAGATGTAAACTGGTTTATGAAGGAAAGTCTCAAGATGCATATCAATCTGTGATGGGGGCCCGTGCTATAGAGGCAAATTATGTTAAAGCAAATGATACGTCTCCAACGTATCTATAATTTTTGATTGTTCCATGCTATTATCTTATCTATTTTGGATGTTTTATATGCATTAATATGCTATTTTATATGATTTTTGGGACTAACCTATTAACCTAGAGCCCTGTGCCAGTTTTTTGTTTTTTCCTTGTTTAGAGTTTTGCAGAAAAGGAATAGCAAACGGAGTCCAAAAGGAATAAAACTTTCGCGATGATTTTTCTTTGACCAGAAGACACCCAGGAGCTTGGGGTGCAAGCTAGAAGAGCCACGAGGCGGCCACAAAGGTGGAGGACACGCCCAGGGGGTAGGGCGCACCGCCCGACCTTGTGGGCCCCTCGGTGACCCCCTGACCTAGATCTTCCTCCAATATATACTCTTATACCCCAAAAACTTCTGGAGGAGTCATGAAACCACTTTTCCACCGCTGCAACTTTCTGTACCCGTGAGATCCCATCTTGGGGACTTTTCCGGCATCCTGCCGGAGGGGGATTCGATCACGAAGGGCTTCTACATCAACACCATTGTCTCTCCGATGAAGCGTGAGTAGTTTACCACAGACCTATGGGTCCATAGCTAGTAGCTAGATGGCTTCTTCTCTCTCTTTGATTCTCAATACAAAGTTCTCCTTGATGTTCTTGGAGATCTATTCGAAGTAATACTCTTTTACGGTGTGTTTGCCGAGATCCGATGAATTGTAGATTTATGATCAGCTTATCTATGAATATTATTTGAATCTTCTCTGAATTCTTATATGCATGATTTAATATCTTTGCAAGTCTCTTCGAACTATCAATTTGGTTAGGTCAACTAGATTGGTTTTTCTTGCAATGGGAGAAGTGCTTACGTTTTTGTTCAATCTTGCGGTGTCCTTTCCCAATGACAGTAGGGGCAGCAAGGCACGTATTGTATTGTTGCGATCGAGGATAAAAAGATGGGGTTTTCATCATAATGCTTGAGTTAATTCCTCTACATCATGTCATCTTGCTTAATGTGTTACTCCGTTCTTTATGAACTTAATACTCTAGATGCATGCTCGATAGCGGTCGATGTGTGGAGTAATAATAGTAGATGCAAAATCATGTCGGTCTACTTGACACGGACGTGATGCCTATATTAATGATCATTGCCTTAGATATCGTCATAACTTTGCGCTTTTCTATCAATTGGTCGGCAGTAATTTGTTCACCCACCATAATAATTCCTATCTTGAGAGAAGCATCTAGTGAAACCTATGGCCCCAGGGGGGAAGGGCGCGCCCCTCGACCTTGTGGGCCCCTCGGTGACCCCCTGACCTAGATCTTCCTCCCATATATACTCTTATAGCCCAAAATCTTCCAGGGGAGCCCCGAAACCACTTTTCCACTGCCGCAACTTTCTGTACCCGTGAGATCCCATCTTGGGGCCTTTTCCGGCGTCCTACCGGAGGGGGATTCGATCACGGAGGGCTTCTACATCAACACCCTTGCATCTCCGATGAAGCATGAGTAATTTACTACAGACCTATGGGTCCATAGCTAATTGCTAGATGGCTTCTTCTCTGTCTTTAATTCTCAATACAAAGTTCTCCTCGATGTTCTTGGAGATCTATTCGATGTAATACTCTTTTGCGGTGTGTTTGCCGAGATCCATGAATTGTGGATTTATGATCAGCTTAACTATGAATATTATTTGAATCTTCTCTGAATTCTTATATGCATGATTTCATAACTTTGCAAGTCTCTTCGAACTATCGATTTGGTTAGGCCAACTAGATTGGTTTTTCTTGCAATGGGAGAAGTGCTTAGCTTTGGGTTCAATCTTACGGTGTCCTTTCCCAGTGACAGTAGGGGCAGCAAGGCACGTATTGTAGTTTTGCCATCGAGGATAAAAAGATGGGGTTTTCATCATAATGCTTTAGTTAATTCCTCTACATGATGTCATCTTGCTTAATGCGTTACTCCGTTCTTTATGAACTTAATACTCTAGATGCATGCTGGATAGCGGTTGATGTGTGGAGTAATAGTAGTAGATGCAGAATTCTTTCGGTCTACTTGACACGGACGTGATGCCTATATTCGTGATCATTGCCTTAGATATCGTCATAACTTTGCGCTTTTCTATCAATTTCTCGGCAGTAATTTGTTCGCCCACCGTAATAATTCCTATCTTGAGAGAAGCCTCTAGTGAAACCTATGGCCCCCGGGTCTATTTTACATCATATTAGTTTCCTATCAACTTGCCAATTTCTGTCGCCGTTCGTTTACTTTGCAATCTTTTACTTTCCGTTCCATATACAAAAAATACCAAAAATATTACTTTACCATTTATCATCCCTATCAGATCTCACTTTGCAAATAATCGCAAAGGGATTGACAACCCCTTTGTCGCGTTGGGTGCAAGTTGGTGTTTGTTTTTGCAGGTATTCGGTGGCTTGCGCATTGTCTCCTACTAGATTGATACCTTGGTTCTCAAAAGCTGAGGGAAATACTTACTGTACTTTGCTGCATCACCCTTTGCTCTTCAAGGGCAAACCCAACGCAAGCTCAAGAAGTAGCAGCAAACTCCCCTAAGGCAATCAGTAAAAAGGGGGATGGCTTAGACCTCCTATGGTGTCACGACCGGTTTTTCAATAAAATAATTATTGAGAGACCAATCCCTTTTACGGACCAGCGAAGAAGAATTCCTTCTCACTGGTAGACGATAATCTTGGTCACAGAAGAAAAATACCAGGAGTACTAAATATAATACAAGGTTGAGCAGAGACTGCCCAACAATTTATTACAGGCACGCCGATAAAACATTACGGCGGATAGGGTGGCAAACATCTAACTCACGATAATAATGGTGGTGGAAATATCATCGCAAAGCGAGTGATATAATTCCAGAACACTACAACTCATCGAGCGTCGGAGTGAGGCTCGAGAAGACTTATTGCGGGTGGCGGAAGCGTAGACAACATAAGTGACCAATATCCGGGATCGCGCAGGACTGACTGGGACTCCTCTAGGCGTCGGACGCGCTATCAAACTCTTCGTCCAAGAGATCGCCTTCGTCAACATCTGGCCAAATCAACAAGCCAGGTGAGTACTATGAAAGTACTCGCAAGACAGTTCGGATATAAGATATAACAAATGCAAACATGAAACATATGAACAAGTTAACCAGTGCGATCAGACATAGAGAAATTAAATACTGGGTGCCAAGCGAGGGTCTGAATGACGCCTCGAGCGGAAACTGCAGAATAGTAATATTGGTGCCAAACGAGTGTCTGAAAGACTCCTCGAGCGGAAAATGCGAAATAATAATGCGGGTGCCAAACGAGTGTCTGAAAGACTCCTCGAGAGGTAAATGCAGAATAATAATGCCACAGTCGGGCGTCGGGGCGACACCACATAAAGGGCTTATAACAGAAAGTAAAGACTGTGCATGCCGCAGTCGGACGTCTGAGCGACATCACATAAAGGGCTTATATCGAAAGTAAAGACAGTGCATGCCGCAGTCGGACGTCTGAGCGACATCACATAAAGGGCTTATATCACATCTCATTATTACAACGGTTCGGAGGCATAAATCATCACAAGCATGAGACACAAAATAAAGTTAGTCCATCCACTGGAATAACAATAAATCTGAAATTTTACCACTTGAGCTTGTTCACCGGGGACAAGTTTTTCACACGGATAGATATGGATATAATGTTTACACTACTGATCATGGATACGATGATTTGGAAAGAATTGACTCTGCAGAGTTTGTACTTAACCACAGCCAACGGATTTCAGTAGTCACGGGGACTAGTTCCGTCTATGGTGTTTTGGAAGAAACACGTCTAACCAGTACACACCCAATTCAACCATCCGAAGCCAGGGATCACCCTCGGCGACGTTCAAGAAAAACCTTGAGACGGGGAGGCTACAACCTCGCGTAGCATGGGATCAAATTTATATACGCGCGCTCTAAGGGGGTGCCCCCCCTCTCGGTCCCAACCGGAAACACCCATGCCCCCTGACCGGATGACTGGCTTTAATCCTGGGCCAAGGTACCATCATCCCGGCCTCTCTGTTTGGTGTGTACACGGAAAGAGGTTACCAACTTACTAAACCGCATCCTGGCAATGAGACATGTGGTAGCACGGAAAGGGGAAGGGACGGTAACACGGCTCCAACCATGTTAACGTCGGAAAAGTCGGATGACGCAAGGCTGGCATGCTACAACAGTACCACCTTGCTGCCCTTCATGTCACCACATGATTAGGCCATCTCTCATCAGAGATCATCGCAACTTTGGAACATGCGGGAAAAGATCGATAATGTGGCTCCAACTACGTTAACGTCGAAGAAAGTCGGATGACGCAAGGCTGGCATGCTACAACAGTACCACCTTGCTGCCCTTCATGTCGCCACATGATTAGGCCACCTCTCAACAGAGGTCATCGCAACTTTGGGACAACCGGGTCGTTGCCGTACAAGCAACGAGGTTTTTACCAACACTCATATGCCACACACAAACTCTCACGTGAACATGCAAAACATCTGCCATATCAAATGTTCAAACAAGCTTGCCTGGTTCGGAGAAGTCGGAGTCTAGCTCGGCGAAGTTCGCGGCTCCGTCACCCCTCCCGGAACCTACGGCAAATCACGAAACTGGTACTATCGTGAAAACCAACACATACACAGAAACTTTTCCAAATATTTCTCAAATAAATCCCATAAAAAACTAGACAAAATTTGAAGATTGTCAGAAAAAGAATCACTCAAAAATACCTTTTTATTTAAAAGTTATAAAGGTTTCTGTCCAGGGACTTATCTGTAATGAAACAGAAAAGTTCCAGGGTTTTAACTGAGAAAACAGAAAACGCTTCGGCTGGGAATGCGCAAGCGCAAAGGAGGAGACGTATTTCGCCCGAAGGCGCCAACAGAAAATGGTTCGTGAATAAAAGAACAGAGGCTGACATGCGGGGTCCACATGTCAGGTTTGAAAAGCTCGCCGGCGCCCGAAGACTGCGGTGGACGCCGGCGTCGAACCACGGCGAGTTAGGAGAAACGGAGGGTACCAAGAGCTTCAGCGTCCTCTTCCGCGTCGGTGGGTGGTGCACTCGTCCAACGTGGAGCACCACGTCGACGGCGACACTTTCTCCGGCGGACGTTGGCTCGGGTGAGGATGGAGAACTCTGGTGGAGGGCTGCAAGCTTCAAATTGAAGTGCGGGTCAGAAAGAGGGATGCATGGTGAAGCTACTGGCAAGAGAATGGAGGCGGAGGAGCACACACGGGGGCGAATCGGGCTGGATCCCGTGGCGGGTCGCGGCGGCCGGAGCCGAGGAAGGAGACCTCCTCGGGGCTCTTCCAGAGGCTAGGCGTGCTCTAGGGGGAGTGCCGGGATGGTGGGTGCTCGAGTTGAAGCTCGGGGCCCCTATTTATAGGCAGATCGACGGGGTGGCCGTGAACGGTGAATCTCCGGCGAGCGATTACGGCGGAGCAGTGGGTTGGCAGGGGGTTTGAGCGGTCGGGCAGCATCAGTGGATGGTACTGGACTCGATTTGCAGCTAAACGGGGTCGGTCTTGGCGTAATGGCGTCGGTCCACGGTGAGGTGACCGCACGGGCTCAACGGCGGCAGAGAGCGCGCTCCGCGCCCTGCGGTTCACGACGAGAGCGGCAGCGCGTTCGGGGGAGTGGAAGGCCACGCGGCGAGATCCGGTGGTTTGGGCGGCGCTGGGTGGCGTCGTCGGCGCCGTGTCTCCCGCTGGCGTCCGCAAAGCCGCCGCTGGCGTTGGTCATGGGGTGGCGCACCTTCTGCTGCTCGTCGCCGACGCCCGCAAGGTGCCAGGCACTCGTGCGGTGCAGGAACAAGGGGGCGAGGACGAGGAGCAAGGCGACGCGGTGGCACTGGCGAGATCGATGTCCATCTCTGAAGAAAACGACAGTGAGCACTGAACTGATTCTCTGAAACTTCTGAACTTGACAATGACCATGCACTGCAGGTGTTCGACAGAAGGTTTTGGCTATGAGATAAATTTTTCTGGAGCTGTAACTTGGTGAGATGATCACTCAAAGCACCCAGGGGCTGCCTGAATTTACTTGAAATTTTTGGGGAAGGTTTTGAATGAATTTCACCAAATTTGCCAAATCTGGTCCAAACTTGCAGCAGGTGTAGTTTGAAATTTTTGAACTGAAGACCAGTGGATCTTCATGGTTCTAGGTTGAGGGTTCAAAGGACTAGGAGGGGAAAGAAGTTTGGTGGTAAAAGTGAAAACAGAAAATGGAGTTCCTTTGTAAAACTCCAAGTGGTAGAATAGAAGACAGAAATTTGTTTGAATGAAATTTGAATGGAAAATAATCACATGGGGAGGTTCAACTTGCTGGATTAGGTGTAAAACATGATCCAAAGGTGAAGGAAGGATTTGGGGAGAAGATTTGCACTAATGCCATGGCAAGAAGGAATAGTTGAAAGTGGCAAAGAACTTTCCAAAAGTCATAGTGCAAAATTCAAAAGGATCTTCAGGAGTTATTTTCCAAATGAAAAACATTTTGTCTTGAGTCAAATGAAAAGTAAAAACTTCCTAGACCAATGGCAGATCTTTGGTGAATCGAAACAAAACTTTTGCCATAAGGAAAAATTATATGTGAGGGAGAGTTCTTTTAAAGGGAAAAATTTAAATCACTCCCCTCAAGTCAAATAGAAATCTTTTGAAAAATCCAAATATAAACTTGGGTGTCACATATGGGTTTTGTGAAGCTAAACGTTGATGCTTCTTTTGACCATGATCTGCTTAGAGGCACGACGGGGGCAGTCCTGAGAGATGACAAAGGAAGGTTCATTGTTGGCGGAAGTTGGAGGCTTGACTGGTGTGCGGATGTTCTAACGGCAGAAGCATTGGCACTGAGGTTTGGCCTTACCCTAGCACAGAAGGCGGGGTGCAACCGCCTTATTGTCAACTCAGATAATACGGAGGTGATTTACATGATGAAGAATGGAGGACAATCGGTGGGAGCTAGCGGCGACGACATTGTTCGATGATTGCTATTTTATGGCTTGCAAATTTACTATTACTAGCTTTGAACATTGTAATAGGGAAGCAAATAAAGTTGCTCATGAACATGCTAGGCTAGTGAAATTCTCTGTGACTAGGGATTGGTTTGAGGAGCCCATGGTTGATATTTTATCTCTCCTTATTGATGATGTAACTGTTATTTCTAATTAATAAAGCTTAATGTTTTAAAAAAACTTGCGGATACTCGCGGTGACATTGGAGTATTTAGGTGACATTAGAGTTGGTTGATGTGTATCATATGGTGTTATTTTAGTATGAACTCTTGGATAGATCGATCGGAAAGGACAACTTGGTCTTATCTTAGTATGAACTCTTGGAAAGATTGATCGGAAAGAATAACTTTAAGGTGGTTTCGTACCTTACAAACAATTTCTTCTTATGTTCTCCGCTAGATAGGAACTTTGGAGTGATGCTTCATCGCACGTTAAGGGATTGTTATGTGATCCAATTAGATTAGCATTGTTGAGAGATTGCACTAGCGAATGTACAGACCCTAGGCCTCATTTTCAAGCATTCCAATACCATTTGTGCTCACTTTTGTTACTTGCTACCTTGTTGTTTTTTATTGTTCCTATTACAAAAATCAATATCTACTATCATTACTACACTTGTATCACCATCTCTTCGCCGAACTAGTGCACCTATACAATTTACCATTGTATTTGGTGTGTTGGGGACACACGAGACTGTTTGTTATTTGGTTGCAGGGTTGTTTGAGAGACACCATCTTCATCCTATGCCTCCCACAGATTCATAAACCTTAGGTCATCCACTTGACGGAAAATTCCTACTGTCCTACAAAACTCTGCGCTTGGAGGCCCAACATGAGTCTACAAGAGCAAGTTGTGTAGTAGACATCATGGATTCAAATTATGCTATGAGAAAACCTTCATGACATCTCCTTTGTCACAAATCATTTCAAAGTACTCACTATATTTATCTAATTCATTTCAAAGATTGTGTGACAGGAATTATCTCAGACACTGTTGAGTGCATTGAAAGAATCCTCGAATGAGATCATATATCAATGTCACTCATACGAAGAATTACCTTGCTTCCTCCCAATATATTTTATGTGCTGATGCATACCTTCAGGAGGAGCTTGCTTTTGTCTTCGTAATTATCTCTCACTTGCTATTATTCTTCGCATTAACTTTCATTCATTATCTATCCTTCGATGTGATCTGTTTTGTCAACAATCGTCCAAAAAGGGGGAGATTGCTGGTGCAATATCTGCCTTCCTATGTTTTGGAGATTGTTGACAGAAGAAGGTATAGACTGATTTGTTTGCTAGTGCATACAGAAAGAAATAGTCCATACAGAAACCGAAGAGAATGTTGTCTCCGGTGCCAAGTTCGATGAACTTCACCGAAGCATATCTATGTTGCAGAGAAGAATGAGCTATATCTGTTATAAATATGACGACGAGAAGATGGATGTGAAGGAATTAATCTCTTGAGAGTTTACAGCTGATGCGAGGCATTTCGTTCGGTACTGTTGTCTGGAGAAATTGACTGCCGAAAACAGAAGTCGAAGACAAATTGAAGATGTAGTATTCTTTTCGTCTTTCTTCTTTTTTTCATTTGAGTATAGGACCTCCGTACTATTAAGAAGGGTATAGATTCTCGAAGCTTAGATCTGTTGGGATGCTTAACCCAAACCTATGAAAGTTGTGAGAGAAATCTCTTTGTGTTCCGAGCAAATACTTGCCAGCAAGAGACTATGATCTTCTTTGCTGCGAGAGAGTTGTATCAGACCAAGTAGTTAGCATTTCTTGCTTCGCAAGTAATGTTACCATTGTGCTCAAAATCCGACCATTGGACTCGTGTCATTCGGCCATTGGCTGTTCCTGATGTCCAATTTTGTATTTTCCCATCAGGGAAGGCTGCGTCTATAAATAGCCACCCTGCACCGGCTTTGTCCGATGGCTGCTCTACATAAGATTTCCGAGAAGATTGATTTGAGCACCCCCTCTCCAAGTGATTTGAGTTTAAGATCCACTGAGAGAAAATCAAGAGCCCAAACTTAGACAGTGGTTTAGCATCACAGTAGTTTTGAGTTAGAATTCTTGTACCTATTACTCTTGAGAGCTGCGCAGTCTCTAGAGGGATAGGTTTTAGCTCGAGTGTCGAAGAGTATTGTGTTCACCGAGCTAGATCTTAAGCAATCAAGAGTGATTGTGGTTCGCGAAGGTCGACTGAAGGTTTGGAGATCGCCGACAAGCATCTACCATGAGTGAAATCAACCTAAGTCTGATCAACTCTGCGTTGAAGGAGAATAGGGTGAAGAGAGTTTATCTTCCGCGTTAAGTCACAGCCCCTCCAACTAGACGTAGCCCTTTGGCAGAAGGGTGAAATGGTCTACCAAATCTCTTTGTCGCCATCGAGCACGACTGGTTCTATTTACTTCACTGCAATACCTTCGGCAGTCATTATATGTGCTTTGTGTTGATAGATATCTAATCAGTTACATTCTATTGCATATCATTCGCTGCTCACTATATTGCTCCATCATCATTCTGTCATACTTGTTTATGTATTATGATCTTGTACATCAGTATTGTTCTTCTTCGTAGTTATCCATCACAGTTTTGCTCTAGCTCTCTATCATGATATTAGTTCTGTTGGCATATTGCATTACCATCGTTATCATCAAGCATGTTGTATCATATGCTCGAGCCATTATTGCATCCTACCTTGAAGGTTTTGTCCCTCAATAGTGAACTTGATTGATTTCATATCTATCACACTACTGGAATCAGGAACTTTGCCGTCAGCCGCTTCTCTGCCGCTGGCTAGCTGATGGCAAAGAGGGTCTTTGCCATCAGCTTTAGGAAACCTGATGGCAAAGATGCACCTGACGGCAAAGAAGGTGTTTGCCGTCAGCTAGCTGAAGGCATAGAACCTCTGCCATCAGCTAGCGGACGGCAAAGAGGCAGGGTGGGCTAATAGGGGGGGGCAGCTAACGGCCACTTTCTTTGTCGTCAGCTAGCGGACGACAAAGAAACTTTGTCGTCCGCTAGCTGACGGCAAAGAAAGTGGCCGTTCTAACGTCCGTTAGCTTGGCTCTTTGCCGTCAACTAGCGGACGACAAAGAGCCTAGCCCTATATGTATCAAAACGCCCTCGCGCCCTGCCCCTCTCTCCCTCTCCCCACATCCCAACCCCGTGCCGCCGCCCCGCCGCCGCCCCGCCCCGGCCGCCCCCCTCACTGCCGTCCCACCCCGGCCGCCCCACCCCGCCCCGCCCCGCTGCCCCGGCCGCCGCGACAGGCCGCGCCCGCCCCGCCCCGGCCGCCCCGCCGGACCGCCCCAACGGCCCGCCTCGCCGCCCCGGCCGCTCCGCCCCGCCTCGCTGTCCCGGCCGCTCCAAGCTGAGATATTTTCATTTTTTCCTGTTTTTCTAGATTTAGTTTAATTAGGTTTAGTGTAATTTAGTTTAGGTTTTGTTTAGTTTAGTTAGTTTACTATAGGTTTAGTTTAGTTTAGGTCAAGTTTCTGGTTTAGTTTAGTTAGTTTAGTTTAGGTTTAGTTTAGTTTAGGTTTAGTTTAGTTAGTTTAGTTTAGTTTACTTTAGATTAAGTTTCTGGTTTATTTTGAACATGTGAAATTTATTGTTATTTTTTAGTTCAAGCATTTATTCCCGCTTCGACGTCGACGATGCCTATCCCGCATCCTCGTCGGCGACTCGGCGGAGGAGGTCTGCTTGATCAGAGGAGCCATGTCCGAGACTGGGCTCAGCCGGGCTGGTACTGGGAGGTTCTACCTTCCGGGGGCGCAGGTTGGTGAGGAGTCAGCCCATCATTGACCCGAACCTTGTTTGGTGGCGGTCGTGTGGGTCAGTGATCGTGCCGAGGCTTTCGGACACCGCGGAGGTGGTACGTCACCGTGTCAGCAAGGAGGACGAGCACGTCCATCGCCACATGGTTGCGTTGGAGGGCAGGTTGGACAATACCTGGCAGGTTCTTCAGGGATCTCATTGGAGCTACGATCCTGTGATGGTTCCTTCTCTTTGGGTGTCCACCGCCCGTGCCGATACCCGTCGTTCGCTACGGTTCTAGCCGTATTAGCGATGCTATATGTATGATACTATTTGAGATGTATTAGTGACAATATTCGACGATGTATGGATGCAAGAGATGATGTAGTTTTGCTTATTGAATGCATGCTAATTTAGTTTACCTGGGGACGAGCGGGTTAGGGGGTTCCTCCATGTCGATGGTACCCTAAATAGCAAGTATCATTAGTGTGAGGTACATGCGGCCGTCGGTGTCGAATACTACATCCACGTCCCACAAGTGACACAGGGGTCCTGCGTCCCGCAACAATAGTTCTCGGCGTTGATGGCGGTCGAACACCATTGCGAATTTGTTTGGCAGCCTTAGAGATGATGATTGAAAGCTAAGTGTTGAAACTTGAAACACCCAAACTGACTCAAGTCAGTTTGGTTGTTTGAAATTTCAAAACTTGGCTTTAATTCTCATCACAGAGGCTGCCAGACAAATTTGCCAAGGTGTTCGACCGTCATCGGCCACCAAAACTATTGTTGCGGGACGCCGGGCGCCGGCGTCACTTGTGGGACGTGGATCTAGTGTTCAACGCGGACCGCCTCATGTACCTTTCACCGATGGTAGTTGCTATTTAGGGTTCTATCGACGCCGAGGAACCCCTAACCCGCTCAACCTGTTGTAAATATTTAGTTAGGTTGACGGAAAAAACAATATTGCTATGAAACTCATCTTTCGATTTAAATGTGCAGTTTTTTCGTTGCTGCGAGGGTCTAGTGTTCGACGAGCTCTGCCCCTGCGTTCGTGGGTTAGCACAAATGACATCTCCTCCCCCCCTTGATTTTCTCTGTTCCGGTCTTCATGCCAATGAAACTTGCTAGCTATTGGTCTCTTCAATCATCAGTATGCGTGACCACTATGCGTCTCCTGTTCGAAAGGGTTACATCTATAAATATGCATGCATTTGCACATTTATAACCGTGATTCTTTTGAATTGTCCAACGTTATCCATGGAGAGCCCAAGTATGTGTAGATTGGGTTCTTTTTCCCATATGTGCTCGGGATCCGATGCAGAATTTCGCCAGTGCCTCCCTGTTGTTCTCCGGGTACACATCCTCTCTGCTTATTGCCAAGACGTGTATCAGGAGAACAACGGGGAGGTGCTGCCGAAATTTTGCGTCAGATCCGGAGTAGAGCATGGGAAAACGAACCCAATCTACACATACTTGGGTGTGATTAGGACCTATCTTTACCTATTAGCGTCTAGGTTGCATTGAAGTAATAAAAGTGACAAACTCCTTTAACTGATGAATATATACATGCTGATATATATATATATATTTCTTATGTGTCCATTAGCTAGGCAAGATGACTGATCGTGCATGGATGTATACCGGTCACACTAGTCAGAAAAGACATGACCCCTGAATGGTTAACAAAAACCAAGGGGTTTCTGAGAGCCGCATTTGCAAATGGCCAGATGATAACATGGTGCCCCTGCGCCGAGTGCAACAATTGGCACAAGAGGACAGAGGATGAAATGGGCAAACACCTGCAGAAGTGGGGTTTTATGCCAGATTAGACGGTGTCGACATTTCTTGGCGAGTCTGCCCAACGTGCGAGAGCTGAGGTGCTTCGTCGTCGCACCGACGAGCATGGTACCGGGATGCAAGACATGATGCAAGACTTTGATGATGCTCAGGACTCGGACGATGAGATGGAGGAATCTGCAAAGGCCTTCAATGAAATGTTGGAGTCTTCAAAACATCCTCTCCACGAGCACACCGAGCTTTGTCAGCTGGATGCCATTGATACGTCTCCGCCGTATCTATAATTTCTGATTGTTCCATGCCAATATTATACAACTTTCATATACTTTTGGCAACTTTTTGTACTATTTTTGGGACTAACACATTGATCCAGTACCCAGTGCCAGTTCCTGTTTGTTGCACGTTTTATGTTTCGCAGAAACCGCATATCAAACGGAATCCAAACGGGATAAAAACGGACGGAGAATATTTGGAGAATATGGGAGGAAGAATCAACGCGAGACGGTGCCCGAGGGGGGCACGAGGCAGGGGGCGCGCCTGCCCCCCTCGTGGGCACCGCGTAAAGCGGTTGCTGCTCTACTTTGGCCGCAAGAAAGCTAATTTTCAGAAAAAAAAAATCTCGGTGAGGGTTTCAATCCAATCGGAGTTACGTATCTCCATATATATACGAAACCGTGAAAGGGCAGAAAACTAAAACGCAGAAACAGAGAGAGACGGATCCAATCTCGGAGGGGCTCTCGCCCCTCCCATGCCATGGAGACCAAGGACCAGAGGGGAAACCCTTCTCCCATCAAGGGAGGTGGTCAAGGAAGAAGAAGAAGGAGGGGGCTCTCTCTCCCTCGCTTCCGGTGGCGCCGGAGTGCCACCGGGGGCCATCATCATCACCGCAATCTTCACCAACAACTTCACCGCCATCATCACCAACTCTTCCCCCCTCTATGCAGCGGTGTAACCCCTCTTTTACCCGCTGTACTCTCTACTTAAACATGGTGCTCAACGCTATATATTATTTCCCAATGATGTATGGCTATCCTATGATGTTTGAGTAGATCCGTTTTGTCCTATGGGTTATTTGATGATCAACATTGGTTTGAGTTGCATGTTTTATTATTGGTGCTGTCGTATGGTGCTCTTCGTGTCGTGAAAGCGTGAGGGATTCCCGCTCTAGTGTGTTGCAATACGTTCATGATTCGCTTATAGTGGGTTGTGTGAGTGACTGAAACACAAACCCGAGTAAGGGGGTTGTTGCGTATGGGATAAAGAGGACTTGATGCTTTAATGCTATGGTTGGGTTTTACCTTAATGATCTTTAGTAGTTGCGGATGCTTGCTAGAGTTCCAATCATAAGTGCATATGATCCATGTAGAGAAAGTATGTTAGCTTATGCCTCTCCCTCAAATAAAATCGCAATAATGATTACCGGTCTAGTTATCGATTGCCTAGGGACAAATAACTTTCTCATGACAACAAGCTCTTTACTAAAACTAATTTAGTTGTGTCTTCATCTAAAAAGCCCCTGTTTTTATTTACGCTCTCTTTATTATCTTGCAAACCTATCCAAAAACACCTACAAAGTACTTCTAGTTTCATACTTGTTCTAGGTAAAGCGAACGTTAAGCGTGCGTAGAGTTGTATCGGTGGTCGATAGAACTTGAGAGAATATTTGTTCTACCTTTAGCTCCTCGTTGGGTTCGACACTCTTACTTATCGAAAGAGGCTACAATTGATCCCCTATACTTGTGGGTTATCAAGACCTTTTTCTGGCGCCGTTGCCGGGGAGCAATAGCGTGGGGTGAATATTCTCGTGTGTACCAATTTGCTTTATCACTAAGTAATTTTTATTTGCTGTTCTTAGTTGTTTTCTAGCTTTAGTTATGGGTGGGAAACGCAAAATACCAAAAAAATTAGTTGTACCTACTGAACCAATGGTTGAAGAACCACTCAAAATCTATCACACTCCTGAAGCTTATTACTTGGATCATCTTCGATCCCTATGTGCTCGTGCTGAAATCCCAACTAGCTTAGTTGAGGGCAAATCTTTAGATGAGCATGCTTGTTATGTGCGACACCGTATATCTGAAAAGGGGAAACGTTTACTGGATCAAATTCATTGTTTGCAATGCTATGCTTGGAATTTATGCGAAATATATGATAATACTTGTTGTTCTGAAGACCCTAAGAAACACCTTCCCTACCAATGTTTGTTTAGTGATAATGGAATCGTATCTTCTTATGCTAAAGGTGTTTATAATTACTATGATGTTCAACAAATTGAAGAATTTGTTGCTTTTAAGGGTTCTTACGAAATTGCTTCTTTGATTGAAACGTATGATGCTACTCTTTACAAATCTGAATTTTTTTGCCATACTTAAATATTGCTATGATAATTATGCTTCTAATGGCTATGTTGAACCATATATTGAGGACTACTCCGCTGTCCAAGAAGAGACTAGTATTTTGCAGGAGTCTATGGAAGAAGAAATTGATGAAACTATGAGCTCATTGGATGAAAAATATGATGAGGAGAGCGAAGAACAAAAGGAGGAAGAGCGGATTAGCTACTCGTGCCCACCTTCTAATGAGAGTAACTCTTCAACTCATACATAGTTTAATTTCCCTTCGTGCTTATCGAAGGATGATTGCTATGATGATTGTGATGATCCCGTTGATTCTCTTGAAACATCCCTTTTTGATGAAGCTTGCTATGCTTGTGGCCAAGATGCCAATATGAATTATGCTTATGGAGATGAACTTGCTATAGTTCCTTATGTTAAACATGAAATTGTTTCTATTGCACCCACGCATGATAGTCCTATTATCTTTTTGAATTCTCCTAACTACACTATATCGGAGAAGTTTACCCTTATTAAGGATTATATTGATGGGTTACCTTATACCGTTGCACATGATGATTTTGATGAATATAATATGCATGTGCTTGCTGCTCCTACTTGCAATTATTATGAGAGAGGAACTATATCTCCACCTCTCTATGTTTCCGACACGATAAAATTGCAAGAAACTATTTATACTATGCATTGGCCTTTACTTTGTGTGCATGAATTGTTCTTTCATGACATGCCGATGCATAGGAAGAGAGTTAGACTTCGTTGTTGCATGATACATGTTGCTTTGTGCTCACTACTAAATGCCAAATCATTGCTAATTAAAATTGGCTTTGATATACCTTGGGATCCGGGTGGATTCACTACTTGAGCACTATATGCCTAGCTTAATGGCTTTAAAGAAAGCGCTGCCAGGGAGACAACCTGGAAGTTTTAGGGAGTCATTTATTTCTATTGAGTGCTTTCATATAGTTCAAAAACAAAAAAAATAAAGAGGGGAACCTAAAACTTTTTCAAAAAGAAAAGCGAAAGTGAGAAAGACGAGCATTGTTAAAGTGGGAGCTAGCCTTGAACTTTGTTCATGCTCATGGAAACTTTGTGAATCTTAATTACAGAAACTTTTCAACAAAAATAATTATCCCCTTGTACAATTCCATTGTATTATAAAAATAATGTGCCAAGGTTTGCCTTTAGTATGTTTACAATGCTCGTTGGTTTGTGCGGTGCAGGACAGAAACTTTGGCTGTAGTGCGCGATTTTAATTTTTTTTACTGGAACGTCAAATGGTTCTGATTATTTTTGCACTCTCTTTCTATACAAATTTTTTATTTTTCCTAATTTTGGCAGAATTTTTCAAGTACCATAGGTATGGTGAATGTTCAGATTATTACAGACTGTTCTGTTTTAGACAGATTCTCTTTTTGATGCATAGTTTGCTTGTTTTGATGAAACTATCGATTTATATCAGTGGATTAAGCCATCAGAAAGCTATATTACAGTAGACACAATGCAAAAACAAAATATGAATTGGTTTGCAACAGTACTTAGAGTAGTGATTTGCTTTATTATACTAACGTATCTTACCGAGTTTTCTGTTGAAGTTTTGTGTGGATGAAGTGTTCGATGATCGAGAAGGTCTCGATGTGAGAAGAAGGAAGAGAGGCAAGAGCTCAAGCTTGGGGATGCCCAAGGCACCCCAAGTAAATATTCAAGGAGACTCAAGCGTCTAAGCTTGGGGATGCCCCGGAAGGCATCCCCTCTTTCTTCAACAAATATCGGTATGTTTTCGGATTCGTTTCGTTCATGCGATATGTGCAAATCTTGGAGCGTCTTTTGCATTTAGTTTTATCTTTCCTTTTATGCACCATGCTGGTATGAGATAGTCCTTGGTTTATTTCTAGAATGCTCTATGCACTTCACTTATATCTTTTGAGTATGGCTTTATAGAATGCTTCATGTGCTTCACTTATATCATTTGAAGTTTGGATTGCCTGTTTCTCTTTACATAGAAAACCGCCATTTGTAGAATGCTCTTTTGCTTCACTTATATTTGTTAGAGCGTGGGCATATCTTTTGTAGAAAGAATTAAACTCTCTTGCTTCACTTATATCTATTTAGAGAGATGTCAGGAATTGGTCATTCACATGGTTAGTCATAAAATCCTAGATAAAACTTGTAGATCACTGAATATGATATGTTTGATTCCTTGCAATAGTTTTGTGATATAAAGATGGTGATATTAGAGTCATGCTAGTGGATAATTGTGGATTGTAGAAATACTTGTGTTGAAGTTTGTGATTCCCGTAGCATGCACGTATGGTGAACCGTTATGTGATGAAGTCGGAGCATGATTTATTTATTGATTGTCTTCCTTACGAGTGGCAGTCGGGGACGAGCGATGGTCTTTTCCTACCAATCTATCCCCCTAGGAGCATGCGCGTAGTACTTTGTTTCGATGACTAATAGATTTTTGCAATAAGTATGTGAGTTCTTTATGACTAATGTTGAGTCCATGGATTATACGCACTCTCACCCTTCCATCATTGCTAGCCTCTTCGGTACCATGCATTGCCCTTTCTCACCTCGAGAGTTGGTGCAAACTTCGCCGGTGCATCCAAACCCCGTGATACGATACGCTCTATGACACATAAGCCTCATTATATCTTCCTCAAAATAGCCACCATACCTACCTATCATGGCATTTCCATAGCCATTCCGAGATATATTGCCATGCAACTTCCATCATCATCATATACATGACTCGAGCATTCATTGTCATATTGCTTTGCATGATCGTAAGATAGCTAGCATGATATTTTCATGGCTTGTCCGTTTTTTGATATCTTTGCTATGCTAGATCATTGCACATCCCGGTACACCGCCGGAGGCATTCATATAGAGTCATACCTTTGTTCTAGTATCGAGTTGTAATATTGAGTTGTAAGTAAACAAAAGTGTGATGATCATCATTATTAGAGCATTGCCCTAGTGAGGAAAGGATGATGGAGACTATGATTCCCCCATAAGTCGGGATGAGACTTCGGACTTTACAAAAAATAAAAGTGGCCAAAGAAGCCCAAATAAAAAAAAGAGGCCAAAGAAGACCACCAAAAAAAAGAAAAAGAAAAAAAATGAGAGAAAAAGAGAGAAGGGGCAATGTTACTATCCTTTTACCACACTTGTGCTTCAGAGTAGCACCATGTTCTACATATAGAGAGTCTCTTGAGTTATCACTTTCATATACTAGTGGGAATTTTCATTATAGAACTTGGCTTGTATATTCCGATGATGGGCTTCCGCAAATGCCCGAGGTCTTCATGAGCAAGCAAGTTGGATGCACACCCACTTAGTTTCAGTTTGAGCTTTCATATACTTATAGCTCTAGTGCATCTGTTGCATGGTAATCCCTACTCCTCACATTGACATCAATTGATGGGCATCTCCATAGCCCATTGATTAGCCGCGTCGATGTGAGACTATCTCCTTTTTGTCTTCTCCATACAACCTCCACCATCATATTATACTCCACCTATAGTGCTATGTCCATGGCTCACGCTCATGTATTGCGTGAAAGTTGAAAAGGTTTGAGAACATCAAAAGTATGAAACAATTGCTTGGCTTGTCATCGGGGTTGTGCATGATTTAAATATTTTGTGTGGTGAAGATGGAGCATAGCCAGACTATATGATTTTGTAGGGATAACTTTCTTTGGCCATGTTATTTTGAAAAGACATGATTGCTTTATTAGTATGCTTGAACTATTATTGTCTTAATGTCAAATGATAGACTATTGCTTTGAATCACTCGTGTCTTAATATTCATGCCATGATTAGATACATGATCAAGATTATGCTAGGTTGCATTCCACATCAAAAATTATCTTTTTTATCATTTACCTACTCGAGGACGAGCAGGAATTAAGCATGGGGATGCTGATACGTCTCCGCCGTATCTATAATTTTTGATTGTTCCATGCCAATATTATACAACTTTCATATACTTTTGGCAAGTTTTTATACTATTTTTGGGACTAACATATTGATCTAGTGCCAGTTCCTGTTTGTTGCATGTTTTATGTTTCGCAGAAACCCCATATCAAACGGAATCCAAACGAGATAAAAACGGACGGAGAATATTTCTGGAATATTTGGAGAATATGGGAGGAAGAATCAACGCGAGACGATGCCCGAGGGGCGCGCCTGCCCCCCTCGTGGGCCCCCGTAAGGCGGTTGCTGCTCTACTTTGGCCGCAAGAAAGCTAATTTTCAGAAAAAAATCTCGGCGAAGGTTTCAATCCAATCGGAGTTACGGATCTCCATATATATATACGAAATGGTGAAAGGGCAGAAAACCAGAATGCAGAAACAGAGAGAGACAGAGAGATATATCCAATCTCGGAGGGGCTCTCGCCCCTCCCATGCCATGGAGACCAAGGACCAGAGGGGAAACCCTTCTCCCATCTAGGGAGGAGGTCAAGGAAGAAGAAGAAGGAGGGGGGCTCTCTCTCCCTCGCTTCCGTTGGCGCCGGAGTGCCACCGGGGGCCATCATCATCACCGCAATCTTCACCAACAACTTCACCGCCATCATTACCAACTCTTCCCCCCTCTATGCAGCGGTGTAACCCCCGTTGGATTAGAGAAAGTTCTCTGTTCCGAACATTTCCTGGAAGTAGACGACACGTTTTAAATCTTAATGCTGGCATGGCATATTTCGTTGAATCAGTCTTTTTCGCCACATCTCTTTAGCCGCTGTACTCTCTACTTAAACATGGTGCTCAACGCTATATATTATTTCCCAATGATGTATGGCTATCCTATGATGTTTGAGTAGATCCGTTTTGTCCTATGGGTTATTTGATGATCAACATTTGATTGAGTTGCATGTTTTATTATTGGTGCTGTCCTATGGTGCTCTCCGTGTCGCGCAAGCGTGAGGGATTCCCGCTGTAGGGTGTTGCAATAAGTTCATGATTCGCTTATAGTGGGTTACGTGAGTGACTGAAACACAAACCCGAGTAAGGGGGTTGTTGCGTATGGGATAAAGAGGACTTGATGCTTTAATGCTATGGTTGGGTTTTACCTTAATGATCTTTAGTTGTTGCAGATGCTTGCTAGAGTTCCAATCATAAGTGCATATGATCCAAGTAGAGAAATTATGTTAGCTTATGCCTCTCCCTCAAATAAAATTGCAATAGTGATTACCGGTTAAGTTATCGATTGCCTAGGGACAAATAACTTTCTCGTGACAACAAGCTCTTTACTAAAACTAATTTAGTTGTGTCTTCATCTAAACAGCCCCTAGTTTTTATTTACGCTCTCTTTATTAGCTTGCAAACCTATCCAAAAACACCTACAAAGTGCTTCTAGTTTCATACTTGTTCTAGGTAAAGAGAACGTTAAGCGTGCGTAGAGTTGTATCGGTGGTCGATAGAACTTGAGGGAATATTTGTTCTACCTTTAGCTCCTCGTTGGGTTCGACACTCTTACTTATCGAAAGAGGCTACAATTGATCCCCTATACTTGTGGGTTATCACCATCTCACAAATAATGGCTCTGAAGGCTCAATTCAACTTGGGCAGAGAATGCTATGACGCAATTATGACAATATTTGGACGTTTTCTACCCAAAGGCCATGTACTACCTGCAAACCTGTACCAGTCAGACAAAATTCTCCGTGCTCTTAATATGCCCTATGAGAAGATACATGCCCGTGAGAAAGGATGTGTCTTATTTAGGCTTCAGTATGCGGACTTGAACTATTGTCCCATTTGCAAGTCATCCAGGTATGTTGTGGTAGACAACGGTATGGGTGAGAAGACGCAGACCAAAATCCCAGTTAATGTTCTTCGGTATACGCCAATCATACCAAGACTTCAACGTCTTTTCATGGTTGAAGAGACGGCAAGACAGATGACATGACACAAAAGGGGCAAAAGAACCCAACTAGATGCAGATGGGAAGCTGATGATGGTGCACACATCGGACGGTGAAGCATGGAAGAGCTTCGATGCATTACATGATGACAAAGCGGCAGCTCCGAGGCATCCTCAAGTCGGCATCAGCACGGATGAGTTCAGTGTGTTTGGTCTGACAGCAGCCCAATACAGTTGTTGGACCGTATTTGCATTTCCACTCAATCTCCCCCCAGACAGATTATGCAAAGAAAGAACATTAGTTGATAATTCCAGGGCCCAACTATCCGGTGAAGAATATGAATGTGTACACACAGCCGCTGAAGGACGAATTGCAAGAAGCCTGGGATAATGGGTTCACGACATACGACACCTTTAGCAAATGGAACTTCATAATGCGTGTCTGGTACATGTACTCGACGCATGACTTGTCGGCGTATGCGCTATTCGTTGGCTGGTGCGTGCATGGAAGGTTCCCGTGCCCCACATGCAAGGGAGCTCTTGAGTTTCGTTGGCTTCAGGCCGGTCGCAAGTTTTCTTGCTTCGACATGCATAGACCGTTCCTGCATCCTAGCCATAAGTTCAGGAAAGACAAGAAGAACTTCATCAGAGGTAGAGTTGTCAAAAACTCTGCACCACCTGCGTTGACAGGCCAAGAGACACTAGATTAGTTAAACGCTCTTGAGCCAGATCCAGAGCGTCCAAGGTATTTCAAGGGGTATAATCCGAAACACGCCTGGACTCACAATACATGCTTGTGGGATCTGCCTTACTTCAAAGACCTCCTTTGCCCACACAACATCGACGTGATGTACACTGAGAAGAATATCGCTGCGGCACTTTTTGGTACATTGTTCGGCATAGATGGGAATTCAAAGGATAATACTAAGGCTAGAGTTGATCTGGAGGCGCTATGTGATAGGCCGTTACAAAACATGAAAGAACCGAAAGGAAAGCAGAACTGGACAAAGCCAAAGGCCTGGTTCAATCTTGGAAGGCCAGCTATGAGGGAAATTATCTTGTGGGTGCAACATCAGTTGATGTTCCCCGATGGGTATGCAGCGAATCTAAAGAGGGGAGCGAGTCTTGATAAATTGAAGATATTTGGTCTCAAGAGTCATGGTTGGCACATATATATGGATTGAGCGGGTAATGCCGGTGATGTTGCATGGCTTCATCCCTGAGGATGAATGGCTAGTACTGGCAGAGCTGAGCTATTTCTTCCATGTTCTCTATGCGAAAGAACTATCGCCTGGCCTGCTAGAAGAAATGGAAGAGTTTGCGCCGGAGTTGATCTGCAAGTTAGAGAAGATCTTTCCGCCGGGCTTCTTTAATCCAATGCAGCACTTGATTTTGCATCTCCCAGCCGAGGCAAGATTGGGGGGGGGGGCTGTGCAAAATCGTTGGTGCTATGCCACTGAGAGGATGCAGAAGACGCTACGAGCAAAATGTAAAAATAAACGTAGAATTGAAGCATCGATGGCTGAGGCATTCATTACCGAGGAGGCGGCAAACTTCGTGACAGCACACTACGAAGCCAAAAATCGTCATTTGCATAATCCGAAGCCTCGGTACAATGCTGACGAACCTCAACAGGGTGGATCCAACCTCAGCCTATTCAAAGGGGATCTCGCACCAGCTGGTGCTTCTAATTCCTTAACGTTGGATTCCGAAGAATGGCAGATCATTTCGTTGTGTATCTTCACCAACCTAACAGAAGTGCGGCCGTACATCGAGTAAGTTCTCGGTACATTGTTTCGCAACTTCTAATTCCTTTGAACTACTCTTATTCCCGGATAAATTTGATCGATACGTCGCCATATTCTCGTATGGAGCGGGGATCCAAAAGGATTCCGTCAAAGAGTATGAGCTTTTGGCAAAGCATGGACGCGGCTATCCCGGTTTCATCTCTTGGTTCAAACAAACGGTAATTTCCATTAGACAATTTCATTTCTTCGTCTAATTTGTGGCTAATGCAATAGTCCCTTTCGTATTAAACTTGTAGGCTAATTCAGAGCTTATGGACGCCGAATTGAGACAAGTCACTAATGGTTTTGACTATAAGGTCCATTCATTTGACAAATATGACATCAACGGGTATCGCTTTCATACATATGGCAAAGAGCTATCTATGGCCGACCGAAAGTCTACAAATTGTTGTGTCTCTACTATCGGCGCAGGAGATACCGAGTATTATGGAAGAGTTGAAGCAATTTATGAACATCAATTCTATGGTGCAAACCCACCAAATGTCATACTCTTCAAAGCACCCATTTGGATGTTCCCGATGTCTATATTATGGCTCAACAGGAAACCCAAGTTTTCTATCTACCATGGGCCTGTCAAAGTGATCCTAATCTCAAAGGTTGGGATGTCATTTATGAAGTGCCGCCACGTGTTAACCACCTCCCCCTAATGAAGATGATTATGCACCTCACATTAACCCAGACACATATGAAGGAGAATTCTTCCAAGAAACGCGTCTTTCCAAAAAACATTTCAAGAACCGCTCTACTTCACCCCAGAACATTGAAGTACACAGCGACAGTGAACCCGACTTCACCCCTCGGCCGGAACAAGAAGAGCCTGAGCTAGAAGAGGTTACTGCTGCGGATGACCTGTCAATGCTTGACAGATTACGTAGAGGTGGCCTTCCACATGATGATGATGCATCTATTAATGATGATGATGAGCTCATCATTAGTGATAGTGATGATGATGATGCATTTATTGATCCTGAAGTATTTATTGAACCAGATTATGACTAGGTATTCAATTTTTATTGTTGTACTTGATTTATATAGTTACTTCTATATTTTTCTTACTTTGTATGATTGTTTCTTATACATAGTGCCATGGTCTTGATGTCCGTCCCCGTCGGTCCTCGCCCGCTTTATGATTCAGATGTGGTAAATTCTCTTTCTTAACTATTTGTTGCATTTCTCATTTATGACAATTATGGCCATCAAGTTGACATAGAGATATTTTAATCTAGGAGGTATGTGAACCGGAATTTGAAACCGACCCTCTTGTTGAGAAGTTAAATTTAGTTGAAAAAGAAAATGAGTATTTGAAAGAAAAAATTAAAAGAATTGAAGAAGAGAAGATGACATTGGAGTTGTATGTTGCCGATGTCATCGATGATCACAAGATGAAGATGAATGCAATGCGCTTGAAGATGGATGTAATGTGCCTGAAGCTTAAGAAGATTAGAAAATATGCCATTGATAATGAGGCTTGGTATCATTATGCCGTTGGATCAATCTTTACCTTAGTTGCGATCTTCATCGCATTTATTGTGATGAGGGTAAGTTTTCTCTAGTGTTTTGCTTAACAAATGCATACTTAGCTTACTTTCCTCCTAAATGGCATAACTACCTTAGTTAGACAAAAAATGAGCTATACTTAGCTTCCTTTCCTCAAAAATGTCATGATAATCTTTGTTACCTCCAAAATGATATAGACTTACCTTACTTTCCTCGAAAATGACATAATAACCTTAGTAAGCTTTAAAATGACCTATTTACCTAGCTTAGCTCTAAAATAACCTACACTTAGAAAAAGAAAGAGAAGAAAAAAATCTTCTTCTTCTTCTTCTTCCTTTTCTTCCTCTTCTTCTTCTTCTTCTTCTTCTTCTTCTCCTTCTTCTTCTTCTTCTTCTTCTTCTGCTTTTTTTTCTAGATAGTTTTCTTCTTCTAACTTGCTTCTTTCCCAATTTGCAGATTTACTTTAGATGAGGAAGCTTGCGTTGATGGAGTCTACTCTTCTCTTTATGCTTCCTTCTTGTTTTGATTTTGTACGATGAACAATGTCAAAATTGCTACCTATATATGTACTTATGGATGAAACCATTGTATGCTTGTTGTTGGATATGTTGGCTATGTATATGTGTTGGATGAAACCATTTGCTATGTATATGTGTTGGATGATCATATCCATATGGCAGGGATATGATTTGGTATGCATATGTGTTGGTATGCTTGTCAAAAGTATTTTCATATGTGTGTGTATATATATATATGTGAAATTCTGTCAAATTGAATGGTTTCAAGAAAAAACAGAAAAATAGGGGCTATATAGACTCTTTGCCGTCAGCTGGCGGACGGCAAAGAGCTTTGCCATCAGCTAGCGGACGGCAAAAATGCCATGTGTCAGCTACCTGTTCAACCTCGGGCAGTAAGTTGCCTATTTGGAAGCTTTGCCGTCCGCGAGCGGATGGCAAAGAACGTCGAATATTTGCCGTCAGCCAGCTGACGACAAAGCTACCAAATAGGCCAGCCCCCGAGGTGCTGCCACATGGCACGCTTGGCCGTCCGCCGGCCGACGGCAATGATTAAGTGCTATTTTCTGTCAGCTGGCTGACGGCAAAGATACAAAGGTCTTTGCCGTCTGCCAGCCGACGGCAATGAACATCGTTAACCCCTTAATGGACCTAAGCTGGCAAGTGCGCCGTCCAGGCTCTTTGCCATCAGCTGGTGGACGACAAAGACCTTTGTATCTTTGCCGTCCGCCAGTAGACGGCAAAGAATCCTTTGCCGTAGCCTGTTTAGCCAGACATACTGCTGTCAGCTGGCTGATGGCAAAGGTCTTTGCCGTCTGCCATGTGTGCCTTTGCTGTCCGCCATGGCTGACGGCAAAGTTCCTGATTCCTGTAGTGTCGAATACTATTTCCGATGTTGTGTTTGGGATCAATTCAAAACATTCAAAAGAATTTTGAATCTCCCATTCACCACCCTCTGGTCGATATACTCTCGGTCCTAACAGTCGACGTTGAAGGCAATGATGACGACAACTCTACTCCTACCAACTGCTTCATGGCAAGAGGTGCTAAGGTAAACTCTCGTGATGCTTACTTTCAAAGTGAAGAGACTCTGAATGTGAATCCAAACCCAACTATAAAACACTTGCTAAATTTGCAACTAAGCAACAAGCTGCTATGGAAAAGATTCAAAACCTGTTAGACAAAAGCGATGACGTGTTGGACGAGGAAATGAATCAAACTCAGTCCTTAATCGAAGACATAAAAAGTCTTCGAATTAAGTATGAGGATCTTGCAAGACGTCATGAGGCCCTCTCAGCTAATCATGAGAAGCTTTCCTATGATTATCTTCAAAGGAAGCAAGATATAGAGAAACTGAGAGCATCTCATGATGATCTTCCAAAGGAAAATGATTCACTACTCGCTCAACCACTAGTAGAAAAGAGGGCTTTGGTTCAGGCCGGGTCAGACCATTAGTCCCGGTTCAGTCCAGAATAGGGACCAAAGGGGGCACTGGTCCCGGTTCGTGAGGCCAGGGGCCTGCCGGGCCTCGTGGGAGCATTGGTCCCGGTTCGTTTGGCCCCTTTGGTCCCAGTTGGTGGGACGAACCGTGACCAATGGGCCTCACTCCTGGCCCACCACCATTGGTCCCGGTTGGTGGCTTGAACCGGGACCACAGGCTGCCCTTTAGTCCCGGTTCATGCCACGAACCGGGACCAATGAGGTGCCTATATATACCCCTCGCCCGCGAGCAGAGCACTCCAGTGCTCTGTTTCTCTCTGGCTGGCGAGGGGAGGGCTTTGTGGTGCTCTAGCTCACCTCCTATGCACATGAGGTGTTCGATGAAATGCCCGAGCCACACTAGTTAAGCTTTCTCCTCTCGAAGCTCGACCTCAAAGCTCCATTTTCCTCGAGATTTGTCTAGGTTTAGCGGCCCGTCACGTCCCATTCTCGTCTTCACCGCCATCGATCGCCTGTGCCGATCTCGTCGCCGGCACTACCGTGGTGAGCCTCTTGTTCTTATCTTCTTTCTGAAAGAAAAAAAAATTCTTACTTTAGATAGATAATTGTCTAATTTTCTTACTATTGTATTGCTGTTATTATATAGTGCGATGGTTTTGGTATCCGCCCCCGTCAGCCCTCGTCTTGTCTATGATTCGGATGTGGTATATATTATCTTTTTAACTATTGGTTCATTTATTGTTTATGAAAATTATGCCGACCAACGTGACATAGATTTTATTTATCTAGGAGGTATGTGAACCGGAAATTCCAACCGACCCTATTGTCGAGAGGTTAAATTTAGTTGAAGAAAAAAACAATTTCTTGAAGGAAAAAATAAAAAAAATTGAGGAGGTGAAGATGATATTGGAGTTGCATGTTGCGGATGTCGTCGATGATCACAAGATCAAGATGGATGCAATGCGCTTGAAGATTAGAAAGATTAGAAAATATTCCATTCATACCGAGGCTTGGTATCATTATGCCGTTGGATCAATTGTTACCTTGGTTGCGATTATGATCGCATTTGTTTTCACACTAAAATGTTTTACATAGTTTCAATCTATGGTTTAATTAATTAGATGCTCTGGAGAGCTATATGTTGTTAGATGAGAACTATGTATGTACTTTGGTTTTAATGTGATGATGAACTTCTATTAATTTGGTCACTTAATTATCTATTCATGATGTTCTATAATGGTTTTTGACACACTTAATTATATATAATGCACGCAGATGAACTGGCAATGGATGTACGGTGACAGACACACCTCCGAGTACATTAAGGGCGTGCATGATTTTCTCGAAGTGGCTGAGGCAAACAAGCAGAATGGTTTTATGTGTTGTCCATGCCCTAAATGTGGGAATACGAAGTCTTACTCTGACCAGAAAATCCTTCACACCCACCTGCTTTACAAGGGTTTCATGCCACACTATAATGTTTGGACGAGGCACGGAGAAATAGGGGTTATGATGGAAGACGGCGAAGAAGAAGAGGACGATGACAACTATGTGCCCCCTGAATACGGTGATGCTGCAACGGGGGAAGCTGCTGAAGATCAAGAGGGAACCAGACGATGTGCCCAATGATGCTGCAACGGGGGAAGCTGCTGAAGATCAAGAGGAACCAGTGCCCGATGATGATGATCTCCGCCGGGTCATTGTCGATGCAAGGACGCAATGCGAAAGTCAAAAGGAGAAGCTGAAGTTCGATCGCATGTTAGAGGATCACAAAATAGGGTTGTACCCCAATTGCGAAGATGGCAACACAAAGCTCGGTACCGTACTGGAATTGATGCAGTGGAAGGCAGAGAACGCTGTGCCTAACAAAGGATTTGAGAAGCTATTGAAAATATTGAAGAAGAAGCTTCCAAAGGATAATGAATTGCCCGACATTACATACGCATCAAAGAAGGTCGTATGCCCTCTTGGATTGGAGGTGCAGAAGATACATGCATGCCCTAATGACTGCATCCTCTACCGCGGTGCGTACAAGGATCTGAACGCATGCCCGGTATGTGGTGCATTGCGGTATAAGATCAGATGAGATGACCCTGGTGATGTTAACGGCGAGCCCCCCAGGAAGAGGGTTCCTGCGAAGGTGATGTGGTATGCTCCTATAATACCACGGTTGAAACGTCTGTTCAGAAACGAAGAGCATGCCAAGTTGATGCGATGGCACAGTGAGGACCGTAAGAAAGACGAGAAGTTGAGAGCACCCGCTGACGGGTCGCAGTGGAGAAAAATCGAGAGAAAGTACTGGGCTGAGTTTGCAGCTGACCCAAGGAACGTATGGTTGGGTTTAAGCGCGGATGGCATTAATCCTTTCGGGGAGGAGAGCAGCAATCATAGCACCTGGCCCGTGACTCTATGTATGTATAACCTTCCTCCTTAGATGTGCATGAAGCGGAAGTTCATTATGATGCCAGTTCTCATCCAAGGCCCTAAGCAACCCGGCAACGACATTGATGTGTACCTAAGGCCATTAGTTGAAGAACTTTTACAGCTGTGGAATGGAAACGGTGTACGTACGTGGGATGAGCACAAACAGGAGGAATTTAACCTGCACGCGTTGCTGTTTGTAACCATCAACGATTGGCCCGCTCTCAGTAACCTTTCAGGACAGATAAACAAGGGATACCACGCATGCACGCACTGTTTAGATGACACTGAAAGTATATGCCTGCACAAATGCAGGAAGAATGTGTACCTGGGCCATCGTCAATTTCTTCCGACCAACCATCAATGTCGAAAGAAAGGCAAGCATTTCAAAGGCGAGGCAGATCACCGGAAGAAGCCCGCCATGCGTACCGGTGATCACGTACTTGCTATGGTCAATGATTTACATGTAATCTTTGGAAAGGGTCCCGGCGGACTAGCTGTTCCGAATGACGCTAAGGGACACGCACCCATGTGGAAGAAGAAATCTATATTTTGGGACCTACCCTACTGGAAAGACCTAGAGGTCCGCTCTTCAATCGACGTGATGCACGTGACGAAGAACCTTTGCGTGAACCTGCTAGGCTTCTTGGGCGTGTATGGGAAGACAAAAGGTACACCTGAGGCACGGGAGGACCTGCAACGTTTGCACGAAAAAGACGGCATGCCTCCGAAGCAGTATGAAGCTCCTGCCAGCTACGCTCTTACGAAAGAAGAGAAAGAAATCTTCTTTCAATGCCTGCTCAGTATGAAGGTCCCGACTGGCTTCTCATCGAATATAAAGGGAATAATAAATATGCCAGAGAAAAAGTTCCAGAACCTAAAGTCTCATGACTGCCACGTGATTATGACGCAACTGCTTCCGGTTGCATTGAGGGGGCTTCTACCGGAAAACGTCCGATTAGCCATTGTGAAGCTATGTGCATTCCTCAATGCAATCTCTCAGAAGGTGATAGATCCAGAAATCATACCAAGGCTAAGGAGTGATGTGGCGCAATGTCTTGTCAGTTTCGAGCTGGTGTTCCCACCATCCTTCTTCAATATCATGACGCACGTCCTAGTTCATCTAGTCGACGAGATTGTCATTCTAGGGCCCGTATTTCTACACAATATGTTCCCCTTTGAGAGGTTCATGGGAGTCCTAAAGAAATATGTCCGTAACCGCACTAGGCCAGAGGATGTCATTGGGTTTTGTGTTGACTTCATTCCTGGCCTTAAGAAGATAGGTCTCCCTAAATCGCGGATGAGGGGAGACTGACTGGAAAAGGCACGCTAGGAGCGGACTCAATAATATGCAGGGACGGGCATTCTTGGTCTCAAGCACACTACACAGTTCTATAGAACTCTACCTTGGTGACCCCGTATGTTGATGAACACAAGAAGAGTAAGCGCTCCAAACACCCGGAGGAGTGTGACGACTGGATTACATGTGAACACATCAGGACTTTCAGCAGTTGGTTGGAAACACATCTCAGAGGTGACACCACTATTTTTGATGAGTTTTACTCGTTGTCCAGGGGACCATCTTCGACTGTATTGACTTACAAAGGATACGAGATAAATGGGAATACAATTTACATGATCGCCCAAGATCATAAGAGAACCAACCAAAACAGCGGTGTCCGCTTTGATGCAGCAACCGAGAGGGGAAAGGACACATATTATGGTTACATAATGGACACATGGGAACTTGACTACGGACATGATTTTAAGGTCCCTTTGTTTAAGTGCAAATGGGTCAATCTGTCAGGAGGCGGGTTACAGGTAGACCCACAGTACGGAATGACAACAGTGGATCTGAACAATCTTGGGTACACTGACGAACCGTTCGTCCTAGCCAATGATGTGGCGCAGGTTATCTATGTAAAGGACATGTCTACCAGACCGAGAAAAAAGAAAAGATAAGGAAGCGAATACATCATACGATGAGTCAAAGCGCCACATAGTTCTTTCAGGAAAAAGGGCGACATTGTGGGAGTGGAGGGCAAGACAGACATGTCTGAAGATTATGAAAAGTTTCATGAAATTCCTCCCCTCAAAGTCAAGGCTGACCCAAGCATCCTGATAAACGATGAAGATTATCCATGGTTACGGCGCAATAAGCAAATGACACAAGCGAAGAAAAAGTGAAGACTTTCTCCCGCAACTATTATGATGATACCATGCCAACTTTGTAACAGACGAGTATGATACCATTGTCCGTTTTGTACATGAAGTGCATCCAGTTTTTGCCGTAACCCTCTCAACTTTCTTGCACATTCTATGTGGATGAAATGAGATACCATGCCAACTTTCAACCTTTTCAGAGTTCATTTGAAATGCTTTTCAATTTTAGGGTCTTATAGCTCAAAATAATCAGTAAATGCATGAAAAATGGTGCATGAAAAATAACAAAAATAAATAAATAAGTTATTAGAAACAAAATAATATAAATTTTAATAAAATATATAAGTAGAAACAAAATAAAATAAAATTTAATAACATAAATAAAATTTATGAAACTAAAATTATCAAAGTATTTTCTGTTCAAAACATTATAAGCAACCTCTAGTATTATTGAAACTAAAACTATATAAAATTGATGCAACTAACATTATCGAAGTATTTTCTGTTCAAAATCATTGAAAGCAAAAAGAATTTTCATAAATAACTTTTTTTGTTAGAAACTTTAATAGCAAAAAGAATTATCATAAAGTAAAATAAATAAGTAATTAGAAACAATATAAAATAAAATAAATAAGTTTTTTGTTGTAAGTAGAAACAAAACAAAATAAATAAAGCAAAAAAGAAAACAAAAAAACAGGCTAAAAATAAAAATTATGCCACCTACACAGCAACCTCTAGTATTATTGGGCTGCTGAAAAGAGGCCTTTGGTCCCGGTTGGTGCCACCAACCGGGACTAAAGGGTGTCTTTGGTCCCGGTTGGTGCTATGAACCGGGACCAAAGGCCTGGGTATATAAGTAGCACTTAGGAAAATTTGACGAACTCATCGCCAGTTGCCCCGACGACGCCGAGCTCATCGACGCCGCCAGGCTGCCCAGATCGACGCCGTCCGCTGCCCCGACGCCGCCCGCCGTCCGCGCGCCGCCCCGACGCCGTCCGCGCGCCCCCGTCGTCGCCCCTGCCCCGTCGCCGCCAGGCTGGCCCGCCGCCGCCCGCCGCCCCCGCCGACGCCATCGTCGTCGCCCGCGCCCGTCGTCGCCGTCGCCCGCGCCCGCGCCCGTCGTCGCCGTCGCTGCGGGGAAGCACCACGCCGGCTCCCGCGACCCGTTCATCCCCGAGGCCGTTCGTTCGCCGCCGCACCGATTCCGGCCGGCGACCTCGACCCCTCGCCGCGCTGTGAGCCCCTGCCTCCTCCCCTTTCCTTCTCATTGCCGTCCCCGCACGCCATCCGTAAGCGCGCGCCACCGCCAATCATCTTCGCCGTCGCCGACCACCGGCCTATTTTTCATTTTTTTGTTATGATGTATGTATGTATGTATGTATGTTCACTGTATAATGCTCTGTATATGCTGTATATGCTCATTTAAGAAAATGTTCATATGTAACATTTAAGAAAAAAAGTAAATGTATGTATGTTCATTTGCAAAGAATTATTTTCGGATGAAATGAGATGAGATGAGATGTGTTTTGTGTTGGAAGAAAAGAGGAAGAAGGAAGAAGGAAGAAGAAGGAAAAGAGGGTCGAGGGGGGGTCGATATACCCCCTCCCCGTATATATGCAAAAGTTACATTTTTAGAAAAGTTTTATATATCTAGCTAGGAAAGGAAGAAGAAGAAAAAGAATGAGAGGAAAAAGGAAAATAAGAAGATGAAGAAAGGAGAAGAAGAGGAGAGGAAGAGGAGGAGAAATAAATAAGAAGAAGAAAAAAGAAAAAAAGAAGAGGAAAAGAAGAAAGTAATAGAGGAGAAGAAGAGAAAATAGAATATCTCCTCTATTCCTTTCTTCTTCTCCTCTTTTTTTTCTTATTTTTTTCTTCAATCTTCTCCTCTATTAATATCTTCTTCTCCTCTTTTTATTTATTCTTCGTCTTCTTATTTTTTATCGGATATGTCGTTGTCGATATACCCCGTGTCTCCATAACTTCAACACGAGGGGGCGGGGGGGGGGGGTTCTACCTACCCCCACGTTGTCGATATAACCCCCTCCCGGATAACTTCGACCGTGATAACTTATATCACGGGAGCACCCCCCGGCCCTCTCGCTCGACCAAAACTCTCGAGGACACCCAAACCCTAGAAAAAAACGATGTCGGTCTCCTACCCCCTCCCGCCGCGCCCCTACCCTTGAAGCGTTGCCGAGGCCACCCCAAACCCGGAATAAGCTAGGTCTACGTTTGCACTAATTAATATATCCACCTGCTGGCATGTTTGTGTAATAACTGCCATGTTGTAATATTTGCAGAAACAATGGAGCACGGACGAGACAAGGAAGCAGAAGAGGTGTTGGGGGACATAATCTTAGCCGGAGGTGATGTCTTGTCGTATCTTAACGACAATGATGGTTTGGAAGAACAGGGTGAAGAAGCAGGCTATGGTGATAGAGTGGAGGAGGAAAGACATGATTATGATGGCTCCGGTGACCCAATGCTGGTGCAAGAAGGAGCCCGTGGTGACGGCTCCGGTGACCGAACAGAGTCCGGCCAGGTAAATATATTATTTAAGCCTGTGCTGACTAGCTAATTGATGCATTCATTGTTTTGGTATGTACACATATTAATTAACTCTCGTCTTTCTTCTTTTTTCTAGCCCTCCCGATCGAGCACAACTTCGGTAAAGAGACGAGGCCCGAAGAGAAAGTTGCGCTCGGATGAAAGGTTTGAGATCACAGCAATCGCGCGCGACGGCTAACCGATTGAACCCATTCGGACAAAGGAAGCATTTGCTACTCAGTGCGGGGTTCTTGTTAGGGACAAGATCCCGATCTGCATCCACCAATGGTATAAGCCTAAGAAGGAAGACCCTGAGGTGTCTTATGTCAATGATATGCAGAAAGATGATCTTTGGACTGAGCTGAAGGCAAATTTCACCCTACCGCCAGAGGAGGATCTGGAGAAGCCAGTTAAAGAGCAATTAATCAAGTCTCATGCTCTTAAGAAGATGGCAGACCTATTCAGGAGGTGGAAGAATGAGCTGAAAACGTTTGTCGACAAAGAAGAGACACCAGAATTCATCGGCAAATATGAGAAGATCAGAGATCACTGGCCCGCATTTGTGGCCCACAGAACATCGGAAAAGAGTAAGAAGTTGTCAGCGACAAACAAGAAAAATGCTGTGAAGAAGAAGCTTCACCATCGCACGGGGTCAGGTGGCTACCTCAAAGCCCGGCCTAAGTGGGCTAAGGCTGAGAATGATCTGCTTGATAAAGGGATCGAACCAGAGACAATGAACTGGCCAGACCGTTGCCGGACTTGGTTCTTCGGGGATGGCGGAAAATTGGACCCTGTATCAGGGAAGTGCGTTTGGACGGACGAGCTTTTGAGAATACCAGTCAAGAGGCTGCAGCACTATATCGATGCAGCGCAGCAAGGGACGTTCGTTCCAGACAGATAGAACGACGAGCTCACAATGGCCCTCGGGAATCCTGAGCACCCTGGACGGGCACGAGACACGCCAGGCTCCGTTCCGTGGAAGGCTGGTTTTCCGGACGCAGGCAGTTACAAAAGCCAGGAGAGGAGGAAAAAAGTGGAGCAGACCCAAATTCAGAAGCTGCCCGAATGGGTTCAAGCACTAGAGGAACGAGACGGCAATCGACATGCCGAAACTACCCCCGAAGCTACCCCGCCATCTCAGCGGAGAAACAGCGTGGCTTCCACCGAGCTGCTTCAGCCGGAGCATGTCTTGATGGCTCCTGCTAGCTACCCCGTGGATGCTATCACGGAGTCTCAACATTGCCACCTTATGACGCAATGGCAGAACTTCAAAGTCAAGGCGGCTGTCGGCTCTGTTCGACCTCCTGAACCCGGCGCAACTTTTCACTGTCGTCCGATTCCGGAAGGATAAGCTAGGGTGACGGTGGACGAAATAACGGAGGGATTTGAGGAGCTCCAGCTTGACCACCCTACCGGTGAAGGGGAGACTCGGCTGGGTTCTGCTCTGAAGACTCCATGCCTATGGCGGAAGGAGCTCATCAACCTTCCGAACAGGACGCCTCCGGCGAGTAAGGGCACTCCGCCTCCTCCTTCGCCTCCTCCTCCGGCGAGTGATCAGGGCACTCAGCCTCCCTCTCCGGCGCGTGGCGGCACTCCGCCTCCTCCTCCGGCGAGTGATCAACGCACCCAGCCTCCTTCTCCGGCGCGTGGCGGCACTCCGCCTCCTTCTCCGGCTGTGCCGGCGCGCCCGAGCAGCCAGCCTCCTCCTTCTCCGCCTCGTCAGCAAGGGCGGAATAGACCCGCCGCTGCTCCGGTAGCTTCAGCGCGTCGTAGTCCTTCTCCTCCGCCTCGTAAGCAAGGAAAGAAGATAGCCGCAGCCGCTCCGTCTGCTCTGCCGGCGTCTAGCAGTACAGCCAGAGGCGGAGGCAATACAGATTCGGTCCTTCTCTGAAGACTCCAGAGAAGTTACCATACGAGAGGACCGAGGAGGAAACCACGAAGATCGTGCGAGCCGAAGTGACGAACTTCTTTGAAGGGGTGCAAGCAAAGAAACATCCACCTCCGGAGGAGGAGGTAGATCCGGTGAAAGCGAAGAGCACTCTGGCTGCCCTGACAAAACCACCAAAGTCTCCGCCGAGAGGCAACTATGAGCGCATTATTGCAAAGACATTTGTCTAAGCGGAGCGGTCGGGAAGTACTGTCAGTGATCAAAGGTTAAAAGAACGACGAGCTGGGAAAAAATTGCCCAGCTCGGCGAACAAGCGAACCAATCATGCCCCCCGCTCAAGGTGTCTACCGACATCATCGCTAATGATCCGAGGATGGTGCCCGGTTATAGCAATCTTGGAGATTACCTGCCCGACGATGTACATTATGATTTCTTGGAGGTGGACGAACACAAATACCATTACGAGAAGCCTCTCGTCAAAGATGAAAGATCTCTAACAACGATGATGCGAAGAATACATGATTGGTACATGAAAACCTGCAGAGAGTCTGGGGGAGGAATACTTTGACGCTGAGAGCTAAAGAGGAGCGTGACCTCGTTGGAATTGAACTGTTGAATGTTCCATTTGAGGAGTTCTTCCAGTTTTTCAATCAAAAGGCCCTCGATAAATCAACAGTCACTTGCTACTGTCTGTAAGTAGTACTACTTCTGTCATTAAGTCTCTCTATATAGGTCAGCTCTTTCATTGCATGTATTTATAATTATCCTCACTATATTGTGCAGATTGAAGATCGCCGAATTGAAGAAAAGACAAATCGGTGATATTGGTTTCATTAACACAAATCTCATAGATGCAACTGAGGTTAAATATCATGCCGAAAATACCGAGGCCAACTTGCTACGATCGTTGGTAATAAATGAAAACAAAGATATAATACTCTTTCCTTACAACTTCAAGTGAGTGTTACTGTCTTGTGCATATTCGGTTTCCCTTATTAGTCCAGGTTATAGTAATGTAATTGATGACTTATGCATGCGTGCGCAGCTTCCACTATATTCTCCTAGAGATTAAGCTTGAGCATGGAGTAGTAACCGTCTTAGACTCGAGACGAAAAGATCCCCAGGACTATGCGGACATGACTCAAATGCTCGAGAAGTAAGTTAAATCGATCATTATCCACCATATCAGCAACTTTGTTCATTTCCTGATATCAAGTAATTGTTTTCTTTGTCTGGCAGGGTTTGGAGAAAATTCACCAAAAAAGCTCCAGGACTGCCGAAGAAGCTGCAATTTAGACACACGAAAGTATGTACTATAGTAGCATGTTCCGCGCATCTCCTAGTGATTCAAGCGCTAGTTTCATCAATACCATTTAGCATGCTTGCTTATCAGTTTGATTGACCTCTATTTCTTGTAAAGTGGTTATGGCAGGAACAAGGGAATGATTTCTGTGGATACTACGTTTGCGAGTCCATCCGCCACACGACCTGTGAGCAGGATTTCTCTGCCGAACAATATGAAGTGCGTAAGCCATAATATTCACAATTTTATTTTATTACCATCATTTGTGTTGAGTTTCATTTATTCATATATATATATGTATTGACCCCCTTCTTCAAATTAGATCTTTCGGATGCGGGATGAACTCCTAGCACCAGATCGTATGCGAGCAATTCAAGAGGAATTGGCAGCATTCTTCCTTGACCACGTGATCGCTGAAAACGGAGAACACTATGTGGACCATGTGTTCTTACAATTTAATTAGGAGATTATATTGTAAGAGATAATTATTGTATATATGTAGCCGGTAGTGTCGGATAGATATACGAGAACTTGTTGTTCGACCAATCTCTCGGAGAAGGAGAGGTGGTCGATATCACTTCTCTCTGTATGCATATGTTCATGACGATCTTCTGTTTCCTTCATTGGCTTACTAGCTAGCGTGTCTAGTCCTCTCTATACGTATATAGTACGTAGCGTCGACCAAGCACGGAGATAAGAGAGGACACTTCTCTCTATTAATTAGCTAGCTAACACAATATATGAAACACCTAAATTAACCCCCCAAAACCCCCAACCCCCCCCTTCAAAAAAAACAAAAACCCCAGCCCCTGAAATGCTGACGCGTGGATGCCTATTGGTCCCGGTTAGTGCCACCAACCGGGACCAAAGGCCCTCCTGCCTGGGCTCGCCGCACCGGCCATGTGGAGGCCCATCTGTCCCGGTACGTGTAAGAACCGGGACTAAAGGGCTAGGGCATTAGTAACGACCCTTTAGTCCCGGTTCAAAAACACTATCTGGTTTCACTTGTGATAATCCTATCGTCATTGATGAGTCCTTTGACTCGAACTATAAAATGTTCAAAAACTAGAACGATGAAGTGTTTGCCAGGTTTATTGGAACTAACTATAGGAATGGGTCTCCTATGAAGTAGATCTAGGTTCCTAAAAGTTGTCTTGAGAAGCTTCCCGTGAATGTCATCATGACACCACCAGGGAAGAAGACAAACCCCAGACCAAAGGCTTCAAATGGCCCAAAGGCTTCATATAGACCAATCACCTCACATGGTCACCCTAATGCCAATGTTTTGCAGGGAAATTGTTATCAGACTCATGAATATGAGCATGTCTCTTCAAACCGCTATGTTCACAAATCGAAGAACCTTTCTGCTTACTCATTTGAGTACTCTTCTCCTCCAGCAAAACTATATGCTAGGGCTTCAAAGCCAAAATTCTCTGATGCTGCACTTAGGCTCATTGCTTCTAAGCCACCCCTTAAGATGTGGGTGGTTAAGCAGAATTAACTTCTCATGAAGGGTCGTGTCTCCGGCCGAAAATCATTGACTTCTGAAGATGATGCTGGGGGCCTGTAAAATCTTGTCGGGTGCAAGATAAAACGTGAAAAATGGTCCTACCATTTATTTTGCCCATGGTTTTCTTGATGATCTTCCTACCATATCCTCAACTATGCTTGCCTATGATGAACAACTCTATCAATACATATTTTTTTCTTCATAATACTCTTGGTGAAGCCTGTCCTACTAACTGCACTGTAGGGTACAACTCCGAAAGCTACTGAATGGATCATGGATAGTGGATGCCCTAACCACATGACTAGTGATCGAAGTCTTCTCATGGATTCTACTCTTCGACAATCTACAAAAAGCCATATCACATTTGCTGACACTGGTAAAAGCAAGGTATTGGGTCTAGGTAGGGTTGCTATCTCAAAGGATCAACACATGGACAAAGTGATGCTTGTTGGATCCCTTGGATACAACCTCATGTCTGTCTCAATGCTTTGTGATCTTGACATGATTGTGATGTTTGGAAAATATCGATGTCTTGTGTTAATGCCTACTGACAAATCTAATGTCTTCGAAGGTAATCGAATATGTGATCTGTATATGGTAGATTTCTCCGCAGGAGCACAGCTTGATGTATGTCTTCTAGCAAAAGCTTCAGAGTGATGGCTTTGACGTCGAAGGCTAGGACATGCAGGCATGAGGAACTTGCACACTCCCATGAAGAAGAAGCATATCATTGGCATCGAGGGCGTCAAGTTCGATAAGGACCATCTATGTGGCGCTTGCGAAGCTGGGAAGATGACTAGGGCAAAACATCCCTCAAAGACCATCATGACGACCACTCATCCCTTCGAGCTGCTACACATGGACTTATTTGGCCCTACTCACTACTCTACCCTAACTACTATTACACATCTCTATGGTTTTGTGATTGTTGATGATTACTCTAGATATACCTGGGTGCACATAATACTCTAGAAGACTGAAGTGCAGGATGTCTTCAGATGATTCGCAAATCGTGCCATGACCAGCTATAGCATCAAGATCAAGCACATCAGGAGTGACAATGGCACTAAATTCAAGAACACTGGCCTAGACACTTATCTTGATACTCTCGGCATCACGCATGAGCTATCT
Organism: Triticum aestivum; assembly: GCF_018294505.1. Lineage (NCBI taxonomy): Eukaryota > Viridiplantae > Streptophyta > Magnoliopsida > Poales > Poaceae > Triticum > Triticum aestivum. The sequence continues at coordinate 494,647,192 of NC_057814.1, read as the reverse complement.
GCTCCATATACCCCTTAGCACAATGGCGTCGTGGAGCGCAAAAATAGGACTCTTCTTGAGATGGCTTGTACTATGCTTGATGAGTACAAGACTCCACGAAAGTTCTGGCCAGATACTGCATGCCACATCATCAATAGAGCATATCTTCACAAGTTCTTCAAGAAGACATCTTATGAACTACTCACTTGTAAGAAACGAAACGTCAGTTATTTGAAATCTTCGGTGCTAGGTGTTGGATCAAGGATCCACATCACACTTCCAAATTTGCACCGGAAGCACATGAAGGTTTTATGCTTGGTTACGGAAAGGATTCGCACACCTACAGAGTCTTCAACCTCTTTCACTATAAAGTGGTTGAAAGTGTAGATGTGCGGTCCAATGAGACTAATGACTCGCAAAGAGAGCACCTACCAAATGTGCTAGATGAAGCTTCTCTAGTGAGTCTATCAAGCTAATGGGTACTGGAGAAATCATACCCACCGAGGAACACGTAGAAGAGTAAGTTGTCATTCCAGCTCCTACTCAGCGTGAAGACAATACTGATGTCTACTATGCAAACTTCTTCTTGTAGACTCGTGTTGGGCCTCCAAGCACAGAGTTTTGTAGGACAGTAGCAAATTTCCCTCAAGTGGATGACCTAAGGTTTTTCAATCCGTGCGAGGCGTAGGATGAAGATGGTCTCTCTCAAACAACCCTGCAACCAAATAACAAAGAGTCTCTTCTGTCCCCAACACACCCAATACAATGGTAAATTGTATAGGTGCACTAGTTCGGCGAAGAGGTGGTGATATAGGTTTTTGTAATCTAAAAATATAAAAACTGCAAGGTGGCAAGCGATAAAAGTGAGCGAAAACAGTATTGCAATGCTTGGAAACAAGGCCTAGGGTTCATACTTTGACTAGTGCAAGTTCTCTCAACAATGATAACATAATTGGATCATATAACAATCCCTCAACGTGCAACAAAGAATCACTCCAAAGTTCCTATCGCGGAGAACATAAGATGAAATTGCTTATAGGGTACGAAACCACCTCAAAGTTATTCTTTCCGATCAATCCATTGAGCTATTCCTATAAGTGTCACAAACAGCCCTAGAGTTCGTAGTAAAATAACACTGTCGGTGTACAAAAGGAGGGGCGCACTTTTGTACCCCTTTACCTATGCACGGGCAGTCGGAGCCGCGCCCACGGTCACACCAAGCAGAACAGGGGAGGTGAGCCAAGGTAAGACCGAAGCCCAAGACAACTAGAGCAATGCCAAGGCCAAGACCACAAAAAGCAGAGGGACGAAGCAGGTTTCCCAGGCAAGACCCTTGCCGGGGCATCCCGCCCCACACCAACAAAGCGAGCCACCCTTGAGCCCACGGTCCCCAACGCCATCATCCACGTGGGGCCAGGGCTCAGGAGGCACCTCTGTGGTGGCATGCAGATCTTTGTGAAGACACACTCAAGACCAGATGAGGATTAGAAGACGATGATCCTCGGCAAGATCCTTGCCGAGGAAGGCCACCAGACCCCCGGCAAGGCCCTTGCCAGGGACGACAGCGCGCCACGGCAAGACCCTTGCCGGGCCACCCGGCAAGGCCCTCACCAAGGACGCCAGTAGGGCCACCACCAGGCCCACGCCAACCAAGCTTCCACCACCGTTCACATGCAGCTGCCAGCCCAACCAGCTAGGCGGGCACCTCCGTGGCAACATGCAGCTCCCAGGCCAACTCATCAACCGCCTGCGTGGCAGCATGCAGATCTTCGTGGAGGCTCCACCACCACGCCACCTCAGCTGCCTGCCTGCCTACGTGGCGCCGCATGCGTCGCTGGCCAGGGCGCGTGTCAAAGCGAGGAGGAGCGGCGACGGACGGGACGGGCCTCGGCCCCGTCCCCAATAAAGCAAGGGGACACCTAAGCTACGCATTAAATGCGTCTTGTCCTGTATACGAGAGATAAGCTCAGAGCACTGTATGCCTTTCCACCTCCTGTATGACACTGTGGCAGCCCCTTTCGACTATAAAAGGAGGCCCATGGCATACTCGAGAAGGATTCGGCTCTTTCGAACCACGCACTGACCACAGCTAGTTTGAGAGCTCAAGAACTCTCTGAAATACACCCACCAAAGCAGGACTAGGGTTTTACGCATCCTCGCGGCCCGAACCTGAGTAAACGATCCTTGTGCTGTCTACTAGCCCTGCTCTTTTCGCGACCCCGCGCCCCGGCAACCGTAGTAGGGATTCTTGTGATCCCATAGGTGTCATTCCACACCGACATCTTTGGCGCGCCAGGTAGGGGGTGCAATTGTGAGAATCTGGTCTAGTAGTTAGCCTAGCAGTTCTTCATCGCCCTTGTCTCCTGAGAAGAAGGCCGCCGGAGGAACGACGCTGGCTCGGCAACAGAAAAGCTAAGTCATTCAGAGCCTTGAGTTATTTCTTTTTACACTTAAGGTTATCGCCCTCGTAGATCTTGCCAATGTATGAGAAACCCGCACGCAAAGGGGCCCTCCAGCAATTGGAAACACCCTTGTTCTATTTCGAGTCCGCTCAATAGCTCAAAGCGGCCGCGTCGAGAGTGGCGGGGTAGCCTTCCGCACCTGGCAATGCTCCTGACTCTGACTTGAGTCAAGCTCGACAGTTCGGGCGGCCGCGCTAAGGGCGGTAAGGTGGTTTCCCCGGCAGCAAGCACACCCGGCAGGCCAATGGGGATCTGTCCCCAAGACGCCGCCCTGGGTTTACGCGCCGGCAAGCCTACCCAGTTACGTAGGGTGGACATACAAGGAAGAATCGAACAGGAAAATAACATGCATGATACTAAAAGTTCTACAGAGTTATGTTACATCAAATTGTTGCTGCGGTTCTAACTAGAGATAGCGACTGTCTTGGTTGTGAACCTGCAGCGGCGATAAAGAATGGGATGCCTAATCCCGGCACTGGCCCTCCACCCTCTGAATTCCGCCGACTCGGCTGATGATGGGCTTGATGCGCTCCCTGAGCGGCGCGAGGTCAGTACCCTCCGGCAAGCTCTCCAGCGCGGCATCGAAGTCGAGGTCGGGGTACCAGTGCGCCACCTTGGTGAGAACCTTGGTCATGGCACCCTGGCAAAACCCCCGGGACTCGTCGGCCAGTGAGGCCGCCCAGTTGGCGTGGAGCCGCTCCAGAGCCCCGACGACCTTCTCGAAGAACATGGTCAGGCTACAATTGGCGCTCACGCTCCGCTCCGGGACATACCTCACGTCCGGCATCCCCATGATGGCCAACTGCACGGCGGCCTTGTTGGCGACGGTGGCGAGGCGATCGAGCCAACGTTTCTCGCCCTCCACGTGATCCGCGAAGTTGAGGCCCTCGTTCTTCCGCAACTGCTTCTCGGCCTCCAGCTCCTTGGCCAGGGTCCTCTCTCGCGTTTTGGCCTCCGGCAGCACCTTCTCGAGACCCTCCAGCTTCAGCTTGAGGTCTCTGATGGAGTTGTTGGCCTCGGAGAGCTCCCCAGCCTTGCTGACGACCGCACCCCGCGCCTCCGTCAGGGCACTGTTAAGCGTGTCCCTCTCCTAGGACAGCTTCGGGGCCTGCTCCTTTAGCCCGTCGCGCTCCGCCTCCAACTCCTCCACCTTGCCGGCGTGAACCTGGGCCTGGGAATTAAGTGCCTCTTTGTGCCTCTGCTCCAGCTCACTGGCCCGCTACAAGACAAGCTTCTCCACCTCTGCATCCTTGCCGCGAAGCATGGCGGCAAGCTTCTCCTCGCGTGCAGCAAGGTCCTCCTCGTGGGAGTTCAGCGCGGCCTCGTGCTGGGTCCTGGCGGCTTCGGCGGCCACGGCCAAGTTCCTCGCCGTCTCTTGAGCTTTCTCGACGTCGACGAGCTTCATGGTGAGCTCCACGTCGCGCTTGGCCAGCTCGCCCTGGGCAGCCTTGAGCTCCTTGTGGGCCTCGCGGTACTAGTCCTGCGTCTCGGCAACGCGCTTCTGGAGGTCCACCTTCGCCTTCTCCACCACCGCCGTCCTGGACTTAGCCTTGTCCAGGCGGGCGCGGTGGAGCGCCTGGAGCTTCCGGAAGCTGGCACCCATGGCGTGGAGGAGCCACTCTTCCCGCGAACCGTCGCCACCAACGATCGGCTCGTCGATGACTTCAAGCCCGGCAGTGGCAAGCACTTCGTCGTCGAACACCTCTCCCTCAACGGGTGTCCTGGTGCTCGACGCGCCTGGAAGGTGGACAAACAAGTCATCGCTCACCCTCAGGTACTTGCCGGAGCCGGAAGCAGCAGAAGAGGAAGGCTGGTCATCGGCCACCTCCTCCTCTTCGGCAGCGGCCCTGCCGGCCTCTCCTGCAGACCCCTTGCTGGTCTCCTCAGTGGCAGCCTTTCCGGACTCCTCGGTAGGCCCCTCGGCGGCGCCCTCGGCAGCACCCTTGGCGGCCTCCTTGGCGGCGATCTTCTTGGCGTCCGCCTCGGCGGCCTTGGCGACGTCCTCGATGACGGCGTCCATGTCCTTTGGGTTCACCGAGGAGGAATCTAGACGCCGAAGAAGGGGGTGAGGCAAGGCCAGGACCAAGAGCCGGAAAGAAAAAGAAGCAGGGATGGACGGCGAACGACTTACCTGTGCCAGTACCGGGCTGGGAAATGGAAGCACCCTCCCCGCCAACATTTGGCGTCGAGGCAAAGCCGCCGGCGCCCAAGTTCTCCTCCTCCTCCTCCATGTGCATGGACTCGGTGCCTGGCGCCCTTGCCGGGGACGCCCCTCGGAGCGGCGTGGTCGATGGGGGCGGCGTGTTGGGAGTAGCCCTCTGTGGCTCCTCTTGCTGCTGCTCTCCTCCTGCATACCTGGCAAGGTCAGCACCAAAGTGACGTGCCCTTGACACATGTCGACGGGGGAAGAGTGATGAACTTACGCTGGGGGCTGCGCCGGGGGCCGTTGTCCGGGCTGCTCAACACCACCAGTGGCGCCCCTGAAGTACCAGTTGGGGGCTGGCCACCCGCCGAGACCTTGGCCCTCTTCACTCTCTGGGCCAGCGTCTCCACGTCCCTGCAAAGATGAAGACAAGTCAAGACGAGCAACAGAGATTGAAGAGGCAGAGATAACGAAAAGGAACCAGATACTTACTCGTCGTCCGCCTCCTCCTCTGCTGTTTTCCTCTTCCTCCTCGGGCTGAGGGATCCATAATCGAAAGTAACCTCTGTATCGACATCCGCCGTAGGAGGAGAAGTAGGTGGCGTCTGGACACGCGCTGACGAAGAAGGGGCGACTGTCTTCTTCTTCACCGCGGACTTCGCCGGCTTCTTTGCCGCCGCGGCCCTCGTGTGGCGCCCGGACCCCTCCAAGGTCAGCTGTGGCCGCGCAGCCCTGCCGGGCTGGACCGACTTGCCGGAACTGGCCCGCCGTAGGACTTGCCCTCTCCCCTTGGCCGGCTGGGGCTTGCGGTCTCGGCCTCCTCCTCCGATGACTTGCCGGTCACATCTTCAACCAGAGGAGCCTCGATGCCGGCGCTGCTGGCTCCCCCGGCAGCCGCCGCCCACCGGGCGAGCTCCTCCTCCTCCGCGACCATCGCAGCCTTGTCCTCCACACCGCCGGCGCTGCCAGCCTCCTTGGCAAGCTGTGCCTCCCTCGACCTGGTGGCGATGTAGTCCAGCTCCACCTGGGTGGTGTCCTGGACAAGCAGCCGCTTAGTGTCGGCGTTGACGTACCCCTCATGCAGAGTGTCAAAGAACTGCTGCACCTCGGCGTCCTCCAGCTCCTTCGAGCTCGGGTCGGGGCCATGCGCGTTGCAGTCCGGCATCATGGCAATGATATCAGACCGGCGCGAGTTGTTGCACAACGGGACCACCCCCGTCGGCAGCTTGAACAGAGGCTGCTTCAGGACCTTGCCGGCCTTCGCGGCGGCCCTCGCGACCTTGCCGGTCCGCTCGACCTCGCCGTCGTGGCCCATGTCGAGCTGGAACAGCCGCTGGCAAAAATGGGCGTGTCCCATGACTGTGAAGTTGTGGTCGAGGCCGGGACGGAGCCGCATGATGTCGGCGGGGTTCGTAAAGAGCCAGGCTGGCCTCCCCTTGTTATGCAGTGGAGCGATCCGGCGACGGATGAAGTCCACCCCGATCATATCAAGGGTGAGCCCGGCCTGGGTAAGCCGGAGAATCCTGGTGGTGGCGACCGTGAGCTTCTCGTCGTCGGCGTCGATGTCGCTCCAATCGCCTCCGCAGACTGGCGGCGCCCGGCGAACTTCGCAGAACGCCGGCGGGTCCTTCTCTTTGATCCAGCGCCACCCAGCCCCGCCATTCTTCCCACCTCTCCTTGATGGCGCCATCCGGGTACGCTCCCTTGGATCTTGGGATCCAGGTGATGCAACCCGAAATGGCGCCTCCCGTCTGGATCCGAGGGAAGAAGTAATGGCGGAAGAGCGCCGTGTTGGGATGCACCCCGGCGAAGCCTTCGCAGAGATGCGCGAAAAGGGCCATGCACGCCACCGCATCCGGGTTAAAATCCAAGAGGCGGAAGCCGAAGGTGCGCATGATGTCGCTAAAGAAATCGGAGAAGGGAGGACAGAGCCCGCAAGAAAAATAATCGACAAAGAAGGGGTACCGATTTGGGGTAGCCTCGGTGCAGTCAGCGGGGATGACACGCGTGACTGGATGCCCCGAATTCTCTCCCCCCTGTCTTCACTCCCCACAGGGGCCTGAAGGAGTCCCGAAGCTCGAACACGTCAACTGTCGAGGGGAAGAAGGCGGACTGCTTCCGCTGCACCGCCAGCGCACTCTCCGGCGGCTCCGCGGCTCCGGCATCCTTGGCCACTCCCTTGCCCTTGGTGGATTTTGGCGCCATGGCGGCTGGGGAAGGAGGGCAAGACAGAGGGTGGCGGAAGCGCAATGGCGGCAAGGAGGAACGAAGCTTGGAGAAGAAGAGGGCGACGAGCGGAGGCTTCTGAGATTGGGGTTGCGCGAAGGGTAAAAGGAACAGTGCGCCCGCGGTTATCCCTTTTTATGGGGAAGGTGCGGGTCGCGCTGCCCATTTACTGCGACGTGACGCATGCATGCGGGAACCGCCCCACGCATGTCGCCCACGTCACGCACACCCCTCCACGCCGTGCCGTGCGCGGGTCGGGGGAAGCACAGCGCGCGAAAAGTCTTACCACGGTAAAAACCGCCCCGCCTGCCCGCGCACCGTTTTGGGCTTGGCCCACCAACGTGTTGCGCTTATGTGTGGCCCAGGCCCGGGGGCTCCTGTCGGTGTACAGAAGGAGGGGCGCACTTTTGTACCCCTTTACCTGTACACGGGCAGCCAGAGCCGCGCCCACGGTCACACCAAGCAGAACAGGGGAGGTGAGCCAAGGTAAGACCGAAGCCCAAGACAACTAGAGCAACGCCAAGGCCAAGACCACAAAAAGCAGAGGGACGAAGCAGGTTCCCCCGGCAAGACCCTTGCCGGGGCAACCTCAGCAGCCCCGTCAAGACCCTTGCCGAGGCAGCTCACCCCACACCAACAAAGCGAGCCACCCTTGAGCCCACAGTCCCCAACGCCATCATCCATGTGGGGCCAGGGCTCGGGAGGCACCTCTGTGGTGGCATGCAGATCTTTGTGAAGACACACTCAAGACCAGATGAGGATTAGAAGACTACGATCCTCGGCAAGATCCTTGCCGAGGAAGGCCACCAGACCCCCGGCAAGGCCCTTGCCGGGGACGACAGCGTGCCACGGCAAGAACCTTACCGGGCCACCCAGCAAGGCCCTCACCAAGGACGCCAGCAGGGCCACCGCCAGGCCCACGCCAACCGAGCTTCCGCCACTGTTCACATGCAGCTGCCAGCCCAACCAGCTGGGCGGGCACCTGCGTGGCAACATGCAGCTCCCAGGCCAACTCATCAAGCGCCTGCGTGGCAGCATGTAGATCTTCGTGGAGGCTCCACCACCGCGCCACCTCAGCTGCCTGCCTGCCTTCGTGGCGCCACATGCATCGCTGGCCAGGGCGCGTTTCAAAGCGAGGAGGAGCGGCGACGGATGGAACGGGCCTCCCCCCATCCCCAATAAAGCAAGGGGACACCTAAGCTACGCATTAAATGCGTCTTGTCCTGTAATACGAGCGATAAGCTTAGAGCACTGTATGCCTTTCCACCTCCTGTGTGCCACTATGGAAGCCCCTTTCGACTATTAAAGGAGGCCCATGGCATACTGGGGAAGGATTCGGCTCTTTCGAACCACGCACTGACCACAGCTAGTTCGAGAGCTCAAGAACTCTCTGAAATACACCCACCAAAGCAGGACTAGGGTTTTACACATCCTCGCGGCTCGAACCTGGGTAAACGATCCTTTTGCTGTCTACTAGCCCTGCTCTTCTCGCAACCCCGCGCGCCGGCAACCGTAGTAGGGATTCTTGTGATCCCATAGGTGTCGTTCCACACCGACAAACACCATATGACACACATAAATCAACCCTAATGTCCCCTAGATACTCCAATGTCACCACAAGTATCCATTGGTCAATTATATGATATTCATCAAACAACTTCAGATTCATAATATTCAATCGAACAAAAAGAACTTCAAGAGCATCCCGAGATTTGTACCGGAGAAAGGAATATGAAAACGTGCGTCAACCCTTATGCATAGATTACCCCAATGTCACCACGGGAATCCGCCAGTTGATAACCAAAACATATATCAAGTGGATCAATAGAACATCCCATTGTCACCACGGATATCCCATCGCAAGATACACATCAAGTGCTCTCACATCCAAAGATTCAATCCAACATAACAAAACCTCAAAGGAAAAGACTCAATTCATCACAAGGAGATAGAGGGGGAGAAACACCATATGATCAACTATAGTAAGAAAGCTCGCGATACATCAAGATCGTGCAAAATCAAGAACACGGGGGAGAGAGATCAAACACATAGCTACTGTACATACCCTCAACCCCGAGGGTGAACTACTCCCTCCTCGTCATGGAGAGCGTCGGGATGATGAAGATGGCCACGGGTGGTGATTCCCCCCTCCCGCAGGGTGCCGGAACAGGGCCCCGATTGGTTTCCAGTGGTTACAGAGGCTTGCGGCGGCGGAACTCCAAGCTTAATTCCTGCTCGTCCTGGAGTAGGTAAATGATAAAAACAGAATTTTTTATGTGGAATGCTACCTAACATATTTATCCATGTAATTTTTCTTTATTGTGGCAAGAATATTCAGATCCATAAGATTCAAACAAAAGTTTAATATTGACATAAAAACAATAATACATTAAGCATACTAATAAAGCAATCATGTCTTCTCAAAATAACATGGCCAAAGAAAGTTATCCCTACAAAATGATATAGTCTGGCTATGCTGCATCTTCATCACACAAAATATTCAAATCATGCACAACCCGATGACAAGCCAAGCAATTGTTTCATACTTTTGATGTTCTCAAACATTTTCAACTTTCACGCAATACATGAGCGTGAGCCATGGTCATAGCACTATAGGTGGAATAGAATATGGTGGTTGTGGAGAAGACAAAAAGAAGGAGATAGTCTCACATCAACTAGGTGTATCAACGGGCTATGGAGATGCCCATCAATAGATATCAATGTGAGTGAGTAGGGATTGCCATGCAATGGATGCACTAGAGCTATAAGTTTATGAAAGCTCAAAAAGAAACTAAGTGGGTGTGCATCCAACTCGCTTGCTCACGAAGACCTAGGGCAATTTGAGGAAGCCCATCATTGGAATATACAAGCCAAGTACTATAATGAAAAATTCCCACTAGTATATGAAAGTGACAACATAGGAGACTCTCTATCATGAAGATCATGGTGATACTTTGAAGCAAAAGTGTGGTAAAAGAATAGTAACATTGCCCCTTCTCTCTTTCCTCTCATTTTATTTGGATTGTCTTCTTGGCCTCTCTTTTTTTTTGATTTCCTCACATGGGACAATGTTTTAATACTGATGATCAACACACTTTTATTTACTTACAACTCAAGAATTACAACTTGATACTTAGAACAAAAATATGACTCTATATGAATGCCTGCGGCAGTGTACCGGGATGTGCAATGACTCAAGAGTAACATGTATGAAAATTATGAATGGTGGCTTTGCCACAAATACTATGTTAACTACATGATCATGCAAAGCAATATGACAATGATGAAGCGTGTTATAATAAACGGAACGGTGGAAAGTAACAAGGCAATATATCTCGAAATGGCTATGGAAATGCCATAATAGGTAGGTATGGTGGCTGTTCTGAGGAAGGTACATGGTGAAGGAAATATGCCCTAGAGGCAATAATAAAGTTATTATTTATTTCCATATATCATGATAAATGTTTATTATTCATGCAAGAATTGTATTAACCGGAAACATAATACTTGTGTGAATACATAGACAACCAAAGTGTCACTAGTATGCCTCTACTTGACTAGCTCATTGATCAAACATGGTTATGTTTCCTAGCCATTGACATGAGTTGTCATTTGATTAATGGGATCACATCATGAGGAGAATGATGTGATTGACTTGACCCATTCCGTTAGCTTAGTACACGATCGTTTAGTATTCTGCTATTGCTTTCTTCATGACTTATACATGTTCCTATGACTATGAGATTATGCAACTCCCGTTTACCAGAGGCACACTTTGTGTGCTACCAAACGTCCCAACGTAACTGGGTGATTATAAAGGTGCTCTACAGGTCTCTCCGAAGGTACTTGTTGGGTTGGCGTATTTCAAGAATAGGATTTGTCACTCCGATTGTCGGAGAGGTATCTCTGGGCCCACTCGGTAATGCACATCACGATAAGCCTTGCAAGCATTGCAACTAATGAGTTAGTTGTGGTATGATGTATTACGGAACGAGTTAAGAGACTTGCCGGTAACGAGATTGAACTAGGTATTGAGATACCGACGATCAAATCTCGGGCCAGAAACATACCGATGACAAAGGGAACAACGTATGTTGTTATGCGGTTTGACAGATAAAGATCTTCGTAGAATATGTGGGAGCAAATATGGGCATCGAGGTTTCGCTATTGGTTATTGACTGGAGACGTGTCTCGGTCATGTCTACATAGTTCTCGAACCCGTAGGGTCCGCACGCTTAAAGTTCGATGACGGTTATATTATGAGTTTATGAGTTTTGATGTACCGAAGGTTGTTCGGAGTCCCAGATGTGATCACGGACATAACGAGGATTCTCGAAATGGTCGAGACATGAAGATTGATATATTGGATGACTATATTCGGACACCGGAATGGTTTCGGGGGATATCGGATATTTATCGGAGTACCGGGGGTTACCGGAACCCCCCCGGGAAGCTATTGGGCCTTATGGGCCTTAGTGGAATGGAGAGAGGGAGGCCAAGACATGGCGCGCGGCCCCCCTTGCCCCAATCCGAATTGGGAGGGAAGGGGGCGGCGGCCCCCCTTCTCCTTCCTTCTCTCCACCTCCTCCTTCCCCCTTCTCCTAGTTGGAATAGGAAAGGGGGAGGGCAAACCTACTTGGAGTAGGATTGCCCCCCCTTAGGCGCGCCTCTCCCCTTGGCCGGCCCTCTCCTCCTCCCCCCTTTATATACGGAGGAGGGGGGCACCCCATAGATAAAACAATTGATCTCTTGATCTCTTAGCCGTGTGCGGTGCCGCCCTCCACCATAATCCACCTCGATAATATCGTAGCGGTGCTTAGGCGAAGCCCTGCATCGGTAGAACATCATCATCGTCACCACACTGTCGTGCTACTGGAACTCTCCCTCAAAGCTCGGCTGGATCGGAGTTCGAGGGACGTCATCGAGTTGAACATGTGCAGAACTCGGAGGTGCCGTATGTTCGGTACTTGATCGGTCGGATCGTGAAGACGTACGACTACATCAACCGCGTTGTGCTAACGCTTCCGCTTTCGGTCTACGAGGGTACGTGGACAACACTCTCCCCACTCGTTGCTATGCATCACCATGATCCTGTGTGTGCGTAAGAATTTTTTTGAAATTACTACGTTCCCCAACAGTGGCATCCGAGCTAGGTTTTATGCGTAGATGTTATATGCACGAGTAGAACACAAGTGAGTTGTGGGCGATACAAGTCATACTGCTTACCAGCATGTCATACTTTGGTTTGGCGGTATTGTTGGATGAAGTGGCCCGGACTAACATTACGTGTACGCTTACGCGAGACTGGTTCTACCGACGTGCTTTGCACACAGGTGGCTGGCGGGTGTCAGTTTCTCCAACTTTAGTTGAACCGAGTGTGGCTACGCCCGGTCCTTGAGAAGGTTAAAACAACACTAACTTGACAAACTATCGTTGTGGTTTTGATGCGTAGGTAAGAACGGTTCTTGCTCAGCCCGTACCAGCCACGTAAAACTTGCAACAACAAAGTAGAGGACGTCTAACTTGTTTTTGCAGGGCATGTTGTAATGTGATATGGTCAAGCCATGATGCTATATTTTATTGTATGAGATGATCATGTTTTGTAACTGAGTTATCGGCAACTGGCAGGAGCCATATGGTTGTTGCTTTATTGTATGCAATGCAATCGCCCTGTAATGCTTTAGTTTATCACTAAGCGGTAGCGATAGTCGTAGAAGCATAAGTTGGCGAGACGACAACGATGCTACGATGGAGATCAAGGTGTCGCGCTGGTGACGATGGTTATCATGACGGTGCTTCGGAGATGGAGATCACAAGCACAAGATGATGATGGCCATATCATATCACTTATATTGATTGCATGTGATGTTTATCTTTTATGCATCTTATCTTGATTTGATTGACGGTAGCATTATAAGATGTTCTCTCACAAATTATCAAGGTATAAGTGTTCTCCCTGAGTATGCACTGTTGCGGAAGTTCTTCGTGCTGAGACACCACATGATGATCGGGTGTGATAGACTCTACGTTCAAACACAACGGGTGCAAAACAGTTGCACACGCGAAATACTCAGGTTAAACTTGACGAGCCTAGCATATGCAGATATGGCCTCGGAACACTGAGACCGAAAGGTCGAGCGTGAATCATATAGTAGATATGATCAACATAGTGATGTTCACCATTGAAACTACTCCATCTCACGTTATGATCGGACATGGTTTAGTTGATTTGGATCACGTGATCACTTAGAGGATTAGAGGGATGTCTATCTAAATGGGAGTTCTTAAGTAATATCATTAATTGAACTTAAATTTATCATGAACTTAGTACCTGATAGTATTTTGCTTGTCTATGTTGATTGTAGATAGATGGCCCGTGCTGTTGTTCCGTTGAATTTTAATGCGTTCCTTGAGAAAACAAAGTTGAAAGATGATGGTAGCAATTACACGGACTGGGTCTGTAACTTGACGATTATCCTCATTGCTACACAGAAGAATTATGTCCTGGAAGCACCGCTAGGTGCCAGACCTGATGCAGGAGCAACACCAGACGTTATGAATGTCTGGTAGAGCAAAGCTGATGACTACTTGATAGTTCAGTGTGCCATGCTTTACGGTTTAGAACCAGGACTTCAACGACGTTTTGAACGTCATGGAGCATATGAGATGTTCCAGGAGTTGAAGTTAATATTTCAAGCAAATGCCCAGATTGAGAGATATGAAGTCTCTAATAAGTTCTACACCTGTAAGATGGAGGAGAATAGTTCTGTCAGTGAGCATATACTCAGAATGTCTGGGTATAACAATCACTTGATTCAACTGGGAGTTAATCTTCTAGATGATATCGTCATTGACAGAATTCTTCAATCACTGCCACCAAGCTACAACCACCAAGCTACAAGAGCTTCGTGATGAACTATAACATGCAAGGGATGGATAAGACAATTCCCGAGCTCTTCGCAATGCTAAAGGCTGCGGAGGTAGAAATGAAAAAGGAGCATCAAGTGTTGATGGTCAACAAGACCACCAGTTTCAAGAAAAAGGGCAAAGGGAAGAAGAAGGCGGACTTCAAGAAGAATAGGAAACAAGCTGCTGCTCAGGAGAAGAAACCCAAGTCTGGACCTAAGCCTGAGACTGAGTGCTTCTACTGCAAACAGACTGGTCACTGGAAGCGGAACTGTCCCAAGTATTTGGCGGATAAGAAGGATGGCAAGGTGAACAAAGGTATATGTGATATACATGTTATTGATGTGTACCTTACTAATGCTCGCAGTAGCACCTGGGTATTTGATACTGGTTCTGTTGCTAATATTTGTAACTCGAAACAGGGACTGCGGATTAAGCGAAGATTGGCTAAGGACGAGGTGACGATGCGCATGGGAAATGGTTCCAAAGTCGATGTGATCGCGGTCGGCACGCTACCTCTACATCTACCTTCGGGATTAGTTTTAGACCTGAATAATTGTTATTTGGTGCCAGCGTTGAGCATGAACATTATATCTGGATCTTGTTTGATGCGAGACGGTTATTCATTTAAATCAGAGAGTAATGGTTGTTCTATTTATATGAGTAATATCTTTTATGGTCATGCACCCTTGAAGAGTGGTCTATTTTTGTTAAATCTTGATAGTAGTGATACACATATTCATATTATTGAAGCCAAAAGATGCAGAGTTGATAATGATAGTGCAACTTATTTGTGGCACTGCCGTTTAGGTCATATTGGTGTAAAGCGCATGAAGAAACTCCATACTGATGAACTTTTGGAACCACTTGATTATGAATCACTTGGTACTTGCGAACCGTGCCTCATGGGAAAGATGACTAAAATGCCGTTCTCCGGAACAATGGAGCGAGCAACAGATTTGTTGGAAATCATACATACAGATGTATGTGGTCTGATGAATGTTGAGGCTCGCGGCGAGTACCGTTATTTTCTCACCTTCACAGATGATTTAAGCAGGTATGGGTATATCTACTTAATGAAACATAAGTCTGAAACATTTGAAAAGTTCAAAGAATTTCAGAGTGAAGTTGAAAATCATCGTAACAAGAAAATAAAGTTTCTACGATCTGATCGTGGAGGAGAATATTTGAGTTACGAGTTTGGTCTTCATCTGAAACAATGCGGAATAGTTTCGCAACTCACGCCACCCGGAACACCACAGCGTAATGGTGTGTCCGAACGTCGTAATCATACTTTACTAGATATATGGTGCGATCTATGATGTCTCTTACTGATTTACCGCTATCATTTTGGGGTTATGCTTTAGAGACGGCTGCATTCACGTTAAATAGGGCACCATCAAAATCCGTTGAGACGACGCCTTATGAACCGTGGTTTGGCAAGAAACCAAATTTGTCGTTTCTTAAAGTTTGGGGCTGCGATGCGTATGTGAAAAAGCTTCAACCTGATAAGCTCAAACCCAAATCGGAGAAATGTGTCTTCATAGGATACCCAAAAGAAATTGTTGGGTACACCTTCTATCACAGATCTGAAGGCAAGACTTTTGTTGCTAAATTTGGATCCTTTCTAGAGAAGGAGTTTCTCTCGAAAGAAGTGAGTGGGAGGAAAGTAGAACTTGATGAGGTAACTGTACCTGCTCCCTTATTGGAAAGTAGTTCATCACAGAAACCGGTTCCTATGACACCTACACCAATTACTGAGGAAGTTAATGATGATGATCATAAAACATCAGATCAAGTTGTTGCTGAACCTCGTAGATCAACCAGAGTAAGATCCGCACCAGAGTGGTACGGTAATCCTGTTCTGGAGGTTATGTTACTAGACCATGACGAACCTACAAACTATGAAGAAGCAATGGTGAGCCCAGATTCCGCAAAATGGCTTGAGGCCATGAAATCTGAGATGGGATCCATGTATGAGAACAAAGTGTGGACTTTGGTTGACTTGCCCGATGATAGGCAAGCCATTGAGAATAAATGGATCTTCAAGAAGAAGACTGACGCTGACGGTAATGTTACTGTCTATAAAGCTCGACTTGTTGCAAAAGGTTTTTGACAAGTTCAAGGGATTGACTACGATGAGACTTTCTCACCCGTAGCGATGCTTAAGTCTGTCCGAATCATGTTAGCAATTGCCGCATTTTATGATTATGAAATTTGGCAAATGGATGTCAAAACTGCCTTCCTGAATGGATTTCTGGAAGAAGAGTTGTATATGATGCAACTAGAAGGTTTTGTCGATCCAAAGGGAGCTAACAAAGTGTGCAAGCTCCAGCGATCCATTTATGGACTGGTGCAAGCCTCTCGGAGTTGGAATAAACGCTTTGATAATGTGATCAAATCATATGGTTTTATACAGCCTTTTGGAGAAGCCTGTATTTACAAGAAAGTGAGTGGGAGCTCTGTAGCATTTCTGATATTATATGTGCATGACATATTGTTGATTGGAAAT